>NC_134474.1:49667579-49945088 GCF_964194025.1 Convolutriloba macropyga | reverse complement strand
TCTAGGTTTTGGTAGTACTAGTTTTCATACAAAGTTTTGTGATTTTTTTGCAGATTTGCCCATTTTTGCTGTTGTTTTTGTTTCATTTTCATATTGTCACAATAATTAATATTCTAACTGAAAAAAGTCTAACGCTTTTGTAACTGAACATATTTTTTGTTTTCATAAAATATGGATTCAAGCGTTGCGACACCGTTCTTTTTCAGAAATCTGCAGAGATTTATATATTTGCCCTGTATTTGTTGTTAACTTTGGTTGTCGTAAGCCAAATGTTTGGAAATTTAAGTTCTCATTGGCCCAGGGTAGAGACTAAAATGAACATAACAGCTGATATCGGTATTTAGCTAATGATTTTATTGACTTTCAAATTGAATTTATAGAAAAAAAAAATTTTTTGTCCCAGTTTGGGTTTTCTTTCCTTTCGTATTTTACAATATTCAATGAGTTTCAATACGTTGCTTCATTATTGAGAGATCTCTTTAGTATTTTATTGAACCAAACAGTTTTTTTTCTGTTGGTTGAGCGTTATAATTTTTTCAAAAGAATTTTTGCGATTTTCAGTTTCTTTTCAATATTTTGTGGTTCCTTTTGCTGTCATTTTGAGATAGTCGCTTTGACTTTATGATGTCCAAAGGGGACGCATCTGAAAATTTAATCTTCTCGCGGCTAATATTTTATTAATTTAATGGCTTAAACACTGTGGTTTCGAAAAGTTGTTTGTGAAGTTTTTTAGTTCTGCTTGTAATTTATTTTGTCGTATAGTCTTTTGACTTCTTCTCACAATATCAAATACAACTAGTTTTTGAAGAAGTTGCAAGATAAACTGTCTTCTATTTTAGTAGAAAGTGTATGATGGCTATGACTTTTGAAGTCTTTTGTTTTTTAAAAAGGACGACGGATTTCTGAGATTTGCCAATCTCATTTCTGTTAACTTGTAGCATAGCCTCTCTTTACACAAGTCACATCTCTTATCTATTAAAAAATGCTCATTACAGAGGTTTTATTGTCCTCAACTGGTCTTTGTTTTGGTACAAAATATTTCTGATTTTTGCATATCGCCCATTTTTGTAAGTTTTAGTTTTCTTTCCAAAGTATCACAGTAATGGGCGATCCTCTGGTTTTTTGAAAAAAGAGACCCAGATTTTTTAATGTTTTTAGCAAACAACTCAAAGTTTAATTGGCTGGGACATTGTTTTCGAGCAAGTTTTTTCGTGCACATTTCTTTGTGCACATTTTTTCTTTTTGCCTGTAGTCGTTCTTTTTGTAGTCGTATGACATATCCTGTATAATGACAGGTCTCCATCGCATAAATTTATAAAAGAGTTTCTCAATGATTTCAATTGATGTCTGATGTTTTTAATCAGTTTGACATTAAAAAGCAAAATAGCAACATTTAAAAAAAAATAATTTATTTATGTAGATATTTGAATTTTATCGCCCTTTGTTTTTTTATCGCCCAATTTTTTTCTGTTGGTTGAACGTTATAAATTTTTCAAAAGACTTTTGTGATTTTTAGTTTCTTTTTAATATTTTTGGTTCTTTTTTCTGTCATTTTGAGATAGTTGTTTTACAAAAACACACTTTATGATGTTCAAAGGGGACGCATCTGAAAATTTAAGTTTCTCGCGGCTAATGTTTTAAAAATTTAATGGCTTAAAACACTGTGATTTCGAAAAGTTGTTTGTGAAGTTTTTTAGTTCTGCTTGTAGTTATTTGGTTTTATAGTCTTTTGACTTATTCTCACTAATAACAAGTACAATTAGTTTTTAAAGAAATTGCTAGATAAACTGTCTACTATTTTAGTAGAACGTTTATGATGTGTATGACTTTTGAAGATGTTTTTGAAGTGCAAATCTTAAATTCGTCCAATGAGTGGAATCAACAACAGCAACAACAACAACAGTCTATTCAAGAGCTGCGCCGGCGGCATTGCAAATCCGGTAACACACACTGCACTTGATTTCTTTGAAAAGCCAAGTGTACTCGTCAATTATGAGAGCGCATTTGACCAGGAGGTGTTCCTTCAGGTGGGAGCTAGTGGACCTACTTTGGATTTTGTAGTGAGCGGTGACAACCGAAATTGTATAGACCTAAATTACATCCATTTATCTCTGGTGGCTGCTATCTACGATGAAGAGGGTCGTAACAAAATCAAAGCAGGCGATGGAGTTGGAGTTATCTTTGTTAACAACGCAATGCACAGCCTTTTTTCACAAGTTGAAGTTTACTTGAACGGCTCCCTGATATCTGACAGCAACAACACATATCATCATCGGGCCTTGATAGAAACGGAGCTCACAACAAACCAAGACGGCAAATCAACGTGGGCTGCCTGCCAGGGTTACGCGTATAATCCGGATCCCAACGATAAGAGAAGAACAACAGAGTGGTACGCAAACAGACTTAAGCAAACTCTCGCAGCAGACTATCGGATGCATTTTCATGGCACTCTCTACGTTGATTTTTTCATATGCGAAAGGCTTCTTTTGCCCGAAGTCAATATGCGGATCAAGCTCTGTCGTTCCAGTAGCGAATTCAAGCTCATGGGCCTGGGAGGTGACGCCAAAAATAAATTCACCGCAGTTGTCGAAAAGGCGTCCATTTTTGTGCGCAAAGTCACTCTAACCGAGTCTGTAAAACTTTCAATAGGAAGGGCATTGTTGAAGGCACCTGCTCGATATCTTTACATAGAGAGCGTTTGCAAAAGCTTCATCATACAATCAGGACAGAATAGTTTTGTTAAGAGTCTATTTTTGGCACCGAACCTATTCGAAGGCTAACTGTTTGCATGATAGCCAACTCAAATTTCAGAGGCTCCCTACCAACAGATCCCTTTCATTACATCAAATTTGGATTAACGCGCCTAGAAATAAGTCGCGGTAACGGCCTCCAAATTACCGGCACACCTGTTGACACTCGAAACAATACACGATTATATCACAACACGCTAACAGCTCTGGGCTTCAAAAACGGAGGGAACGAGATTGAACTTGATGATTTTGATGACTATTTTATGCTATCATTTGATTTGACATCCTCACAAGAGGCATCGAAGAGCCTGACACATTTTCCCGAACTTACAGGTGCACCAATAACGTTGAAACTTTCATTCAATCCAGCACTTCCCGAAGCAGTTGAACTCTATCTAATTGATGAAAAATTCAGCCAAGTTTTTGTTAACAGTGCCCGTGACGTCTGCAAGAATCAATTATTTTTTAATGGATAATTACTCAATTGCTAATGTTGTTACTAAAATTAAAGAGCTAAAGTTTGTTTTTCGAGGAGTCTGGTATTCTGATAATTTTCCGATTGCACCCCGAAACCGATCCTCTTTTCAAGTAATAAACACATCTAGAGCAAACACACTTGGAACACATTGGATTTTACTTATTGCAATACCATCTAAGCTGGCGTTATCTAACATGTCTGGCAGAGGCAAAATTGGAAAAACACAGTCAAAATGAAGGCAAATAAAGATGCTAAATATTATAATTTGGAACAGTTTGAGTATACCTTTATGCTTTCTTGATTACTTACATTCTCGAATAAAAAGGTTGTACAGTGATACTATTGTGTTCATTTTGCACGAAATGACCTCGCAACCTTCTGTTCAATCTCTATCTTCTAATTTATGTGGTCTGTACTGTATATATGTAGCAACGCTTTTTTTCCAAAATTTTGGTCAATGTTCAATGAAGAGAAGTGAAACCCATAGGGATATTGAAAGCTTTGTTTCTGGTTTTTGTGCAAAATGTTTTGATATTGTTAAACAAATTCGTCAAGTCAATGAGATTAGTTTAATTCAATTTTTCAACTGCAAGTCTAATAGTAACTACAAATTGCGTGTTGAATGATTTGTACGATGTTTCATTTATTGTAGTGATAAAATGTATTAGAAAATTCTATATCTTTCATTGGTTACAGGGTATCAAATGCTGTCCATCTATAGAGTACAATTGAATAGTTTGAAGACTGTTTTTTTCAAAAAGGAGAAAAGTTTAAGGACATCTGAAGGCAAGTTAGAGTTTGACGAAACCCACAAGTAATCAGAAACAAGGATAGAATTGGATAAACTGGCTATTCATCGTCGGTTGCGTCTTATTCCATAATTTCATCATCATCATCATCATTATCATCGTCATCATCATCCTGATCATCATCATCATCATCATCATCATCATAATCATCATCATCAACTTCCAACGCCTCGTCATCAATGAAGGGATTCCTTTGGACCAATTTTTTTCTCTTCGGATAAATTAAACGGCTGCACAACTCATTAAGATGAACGATATCACTCTTTCTGCTGTTCTCCTGATCACTCCACTGCCGCTGATTGTAGCCGGGATCCGGTGGTTCTAAAATCAGAACAAAGATCCAGGCTAAACATAGGGAATATGAACACCCGTGTTGCAAAACGTGATGGCTTTTAATTAGCACACTTACTGTAAACATGTTGTCGTAGGTCTTGTAGATGTGAATAGCGGCCATGCATGGAGATCTCTGATAGGCTGTCCGAGGAATCGTAGCTCTCCCTACCAGAGCTTCTATTGTCAGTATCTGAACTTGATGATGCCGTATCGTTCGCAAAGATTTCATCATCCTCGTCGCCCCGGTTCTGCTCGATCCAGAAATGTCCGTGCGGCAGGGTTGTAATTCCATCGCTCAAGATGAAACGTTTATCGTCAAAGCAATTAAGGGCTACTTTGTTTGTCATAGAGATCTGGATCTGGTGGTTTTCTGCGTGCATTCGCATCATAGGTGCCCGTCGACTTGTCTTCTCAAAAAGACAACTGCGGTATTTATCGCGATGGAGACTTTTTTTGACAATACGTTGAACGCCTTTCGCGCTCTGCTTCACTCCATCCACATATTTAATGCTGTACATCTTTGATCTCAACAAAACACATTCTTCTAAAACTTGCCCATTCAATTCGTCTGTCATTGTAAGTAGAACTTTTTTGTTCGATGGATCGTACAAGACATGGTCCGATGGATAATCCGAAAGATCAAGCAGATGCTTAAATTCCGCCATATGTTCGTAGAGATCATTTGTTTCTATTCGATAAAGTAAAGAGTCGGTGCCCTTATAAACAACTAGTATTCGATTACCGTATCTCGGTCTCATTTGATCGTAGTGGAAACTATAAAGCGCCAATTTAGATAGATCTAAAATTGCTGCACCGACGGGAGTTGGTTTGTCCCATGTTACTACTGGCTGTGACATGAAAACTGAGCACAAGTCTTCACTAATAATTTGGAACGACTTGAAATTCGGTTTTAATGTAAACTGCTCGGCTTTCCTCTCTGTTGCAACAAAGTTAATTTGCCTGCGGTTGCGTTTGTTCTCCATTTTCTTTCCAAAACACGCGTTGGACATTAGCTTGTAAAAGTTTTTCTCAAATTTGTCTTAGCTTGTTTCCTCATAACTGTGTTCTTTTCAATGTAGGAACGAAGCCATTGAGATTGTTTGAAGCGAAGAGCTCGATGAATTTTCTTTATGATGAGGCCGTGTCGCACATAGAACTTCAGATTGTTGATATGAAAAACATAGTGGTTCCTATCAAAGAGCGTTTCAACCAACTTCGGAACCTGCTCAGATCGAGACCTTTTCAGATTTATTTGTGAGCTGTAAGATGACAGCCAGTTGGTTTGAATACTAAGTTTTTCAGGTGCTAGAGGGAGGTCTTGATGCGGGATATGCATGGATGCTGGGTATTCTAAGTCCACCTCAACAAAGTAAACATAGTCGTCATCTTCCTGGTATTCTAACAGATCACTCTCAGAAATAGAATCAACCCAAGTATAATCACATAGAGGCAGGGATTTCATCATTATTCCAGCATAGAGAGACGTAACGTCGAAGAAAGCTCCAAAGACCGTTGTCTCATCTTCATTAAAAGTTTTCAAGTAATTGTTGTTTGCTTTAAAATACCGCAAAGATCCGACACCGTTCAAACCCCCTCTTATTGCTTTCTCACAAAACAAAAGTTTGTCAATGTCATCAAGCAGCTCAATTTTTACTTTTGTTGTGATGAGCATTGCGTCCCAACAGAGATTGGGTGCACTATAGAAATGAGCAGGATCTAGTTGGTACACTTTCATGCAAACATCTCTGAATTTTTCAAAAACGTCAGCGAGAACAAAAACATCAATTTTGAGGTAGGCATCGTGATAGTCTCCAAAGTTATTGCAGTCCAATAAATCGTAAACCTGCACCGCTTCGTTATTTTGCTGCTCTGAAATATCAATTTTCCCGGTTAGGGTGTTTTTTCACTCCATGCCAAATGCAGGAAATGGAGCCTTGAATTTTTCTTGGCTGTCAAGAAAGCTATATGGGAAGTACGCTTTTTTTGAAATTTTTCTAAAATCGTTGTCATTGAGATGCTGAAACCCGGAGCGTAGTATTTGAAGATCTTCAAGAGTTTTACTGAGCGCGTCAAGGCTAGAGGCCATAAAGTTCATGCCGTCGAGAAATCGTAGTTCATGTTAAATCGTTTTCTCTTTACCACATTTGTCAAAATACGTCCGAATTGGAACCTTGATGGAAAAGGAAATAAATGTTTATTCGGTGCGAGCTATCGCCGAAAGTTCTCCTTTGTCTTCGAGTTTCAGATGTTTTATTATGTGATGCGAGTCGTAACGGGAAAGGTTGTGGAAAAAAATAGGAACAAAAGAACCTGCTGTAACTTTCAAGTTACTTTTTGAATGTGCTACACCAATAACTTTTCCCGTTAAGTGACAATGATGCACAACTTTGATTTCAACGTCATCATCTGGAGAGAAATCGCTTTCACATATGCAACACGGCTCTAACCAGTTGTCAATCATTAACTGTCTCGCAACTTCAGTCATTTGTAGTTTTCGGTGTCGTTGTCGCTCAACTGCTTTCCACCTCAACCAATGCCTCATTATGTCCAAAAACTGTTTGATGCAATTTTCTCCTCTGTAAAACATTTCGTGTGCAACTTTACCATCTCTTACGTCGACGAGAACGGCTCCAAAACTGCAAGGATGTTATTGTTCAATTACATGCGTAGCGGCAGCGCCACTATTGAGATCACTGTGCTGGTAATTAGAAACTACATCTCCGCAGTCATCTGTTCTAACATTGAACGCCTCGAGATCAGTGTAAATAACAAAAGGGCATTTTGTTGTTTTGTGCCAGCTTGTAAACTCAGTGATGGCGCCTTTAGGTGGCATCTCAATCATTAAGAGTTGCTGGTTTAGGCAAAGCTGTCGGTGCTGTTGCATTTTTGTTCGCGCAACACTCTGAAGACACCACTCACAAAATTTTCTGAGATTATTTTTCGAATTAGCTGTTCTGTCAGAACGCAGAAGTGTCTTCAAAAGCCTATCTAGATTTTTTATTAAACAAAAGTGAGATTTTTTGTCGTCATTCAAAAGCAAAAGATTGATTGGTTTTCCTCTCCCTTTAATCTTTGTGAGATATGCTGGGCAAATGGGACGGGGTTCTTCAAAAGCGTAAACGTTAATTTTCACGATATTATCTTTTTCAAAACGCGGTATTTGGCTGAGGGGCATTGGCATACGCTCTTTGTTGAACGTCAACTTTTTCAAATGACGAGTGTGTTTTTTCGTTCGTTCCTGATTGTTACTTACTGGAAACAGGGCTGCCAAGACGCAGTAGATGAAACACAAACCGTCTGCAAAATTTTTGATATTAAGGACCGTCCTTCGGAGAGGCTAAAGCAAACTTGGCGTGGGAATGAAGCTACCTGGGCGCAGTGGCCGATAATTGCATAGCTTTATGTCAATAAGTTGGAGTCTCCTAATGATCCATCCGCTCACAGCTGCGCAAAAGATATTGATTTGCGTCAAAACCTGATCAACATGCTGATAGTATTGATCAGAGTCCAAATGAAATGACACATTCTCCATGTTACTATTAAAAAAACAAGAAGTTTTGTCACCTTTAAGCGGCTTTTCGAATTCAATTTGAAGACAGAGTGAGAATTTCATTGAGTCAGAGATCATCTTTGACTTCAAAATTTCGCAAAATGCGCTTTCATTTGTCACCAAAAGTTCGAAAGGATCATAATTATCTTCGTCGTTGATAGTAAATCGAAACGTGCGGAAAAACCCTCTCACCGACCTCTTTTCGGTGTGCAAATGACTTATTCCCAAAGTCCTTGACTCGCTCGCTGGTTGTTGTCTGACATTATGATTAACATGCGAATGTTCCGTCAATGCGTTTAGTGTTCCGAAAAAGGTCTGACAGCTCGAGCATTTCAGGCATCGTTCAAATTTATGCTCTGTTTTTAGGTGCCGCACTAAGTTACGAGCTAAGGAAAATACGCTCGTACAATGCCCGCAACAAAAATGAGTTATTGGTTCGTTGGGATGCTGTTGCCGTTTATGAATAGTGAGTTTATACCGACTGGTAAATGATTTGTTACAACTTGTACATTTGTTTGTCATACTGTGACAGAAGGTGGCCTGAAACAACCACACTTTGAGTTGAAGATATAAAAAATTTCGCACTTTCGGAGTTTTTTTGGACTATACAACAAACATGTAAAATACTGCCACCACTAGAATTTAGTCTATCATGGCTCAACGTCCGGTGTGGACCTGAATTCTGAGCGAAGAGCAGTCACTGTCATTTCTCACAAGTAAATGACAACAGCCAGAGGACTTCTAAATTCATTGGATGGACTCGTGCCGAGACACCAGGACACATTCATCTCGAAAATCAAAAACTGCTACAGAATACATCGCGCTTAGCCTGGCTGCTCCCTAAGCGAAATGTTGTTCGAGCCTGATTAACGAAATGGATGTCTCCCTGCCACTACTTTGAAATTGATGCTCAAAATACTTGTCACAGGGAATTTGGCCCTAACTGAAGTTGAACATCAATCCTATCTGTAAGCGGCGGTCTTTGAAACTTTTTGTCTTTTTTACACCGTTACATCTTCTCTGTTTCTCGTATTGACCGTTCTTTATATCATACGTACCGTATCAAAACATTTCAAGGCGAGAAATTGTATCACTTAACTTTTCTTTGACAGATTCTTCTAGTCTTTTCTTTGTTAGATATTCGTTCAAAATGGCTGTACTGGGGCGTTGTTGCTACAATCTGTTATTTCAGATAAAGTTACTGGGTTTTCCGAGCGTGAACAGAGCCCTGTTTTTATAGATAGTGTCATTAGATAAAACAAATATGGAGAAATTTAATCACCTTAGTAATTTTCCCTGAATGTGAATATCGTTTTCCCAAAGTTTCTAGCATTTATTAGTTGGAAATCTTAGTTTTCCAGGCGTGAAGGGCATTATAAATTAGTAGATAATGTCATGTGCCATTTACAAAGCGAATTGACGAGCAGTTTAAATTGCGCTCGAACCAGGCAAATCAAAATCTGCTTCAAAACTAAATTAAACCTTAAGTGGGACTTCGCTAATCTATAATTGCTACAATGAGCGAGAATAGTGAAAATCCTGGGGATCGATTACTCTACTCATTCGAAAGTATTTTTCTCTCTCGCGCAGTGTTTGTGAAACGAGAGTTAGTGGATGGCTCTTACTTGATAGAAGTTCACAAGGGATCGGGAAAGGACAAGAAACTTCATCAGGGCCTGGTGTTGCAAAGCCCAACTTACGAGAGGCTGATGGACACGTTCTCTCTATACCGTCAGCTAGATCATGTGATTGCCCAAGGAGAGCTAGATTATTCATCTCTGCATGTGGTGAAGTTTGCGGCCTGCGCAAGGATGAATGAAGATGCAAACGAATGTACAGTTATTCAGGACGTACAAGGTGAGAATAAAGCTTCTTTTTATCAAAACTCTGCGCAAAAATCTCAAAACTGTGCTTTCAAGTTGTTTGTCGTGGCTCCCTGCATAGCTGATACATAGTGGATATCATTTACACGCCTCAAGAAAAATTAATCAAGTTTTTTTTGTTTTGTTTCAGTGAACTCAAAGGAATATGCTCGCTTAAACTTTGTGGTCTTCAACCCCGAAGAAAAAAGGAGGAGCACATATTTTAATTTCAAAATCTTTACAGAAGTCAACGGGAGATTCTGGGATATGAGACCGGCGACGCTGGCCACTAGGGAGTTCTTTGGCCTCATTCTCTATCATTGGGATCAAAAGAGGTCGAATTTCATCAAAAGAAGTTTACCTGAATCAAGCTCAAGTCGAAATGTTGAGCAGGAATACAACATCCCCAAGAAAAGCCGCATAACAGAGCGCGAAGAGAGCCCAGAAAATTAATATCTCTAAGGCCATGTACCACAAAGACAATTGACAAAACAGTTTTTTTTCATTTCACCGTTAAATAATGTTGTTTGCTGCTTGATATTTGCGTATTACTCTGCAATTCATTACTTTAATGGGTAAATAAAGTCTTTGAATAGTTTCTTTATAGCTCTTTGATTTAAGCTATAATGCAGCAAAAGCCCATTCTGATTTGAGAAATAGCAATTTTGCTATCAAATTGAAAGAAACAAAGTCTGAAACATATTTCACTTTGTTGCGTATAATCTAAATTAAACTAAAATTTATAGCAAAGCAAAAAGGGCGTGGCCATCTGTACTACACAGGGGGACGTTCCAGAGACTCCGAGACGGTTCTTGTCTCCAGGCGGGCAACCGCGGCAGCCCGCTGTTTCTAACCCGAGGCGGAACGTTAGAACTTAACTTAGTAGTAGCAGCATGGGAAGCGCACCCCAACGGGTTAATGGGGCCGGCGGAACCCTTACACCGCCGTGTGACTTAGCGAACTAAGTCCTACTTGCCACTCTGAACACGTAAAAAGCAAGAAAGGGTGTTGAGAAAGCGTAAAAATTTGATTATATCGGGTATTAAAATGTTTATTAGAATCAGAGTTTCGACACAAAATTAAATTAAGTTGACTGTTTTTCTCGGTGTTCCGCTTACAACTCAATAGCTTGGGTAATACTGCACTTGATTTGCTCAATTGGGCTTAGAAAAGACTAAATTATAAAGCTCATAAGTCGCAAAACTCAATAGATTATCTTGCTTTGAAGAAAATACTATATGGATGTTTGTGTTAGAAATTCACAAAGCGGGGTTAATTATCCGCTATCGAATAGCTAGCTAGTTAGCTAGGTTCTTATTAGTAGCGAGAAAACTTTGTATTGTAGAATTCACGCATTGTAGAATTCAATTACATTCCAAATAGCTCATTTTCGAGTATTATGAAGGGGGCCACTTTCGCAGCCCCCAAAAGTGAAAAACTCTAGAGTCGAAGATGCTTCCAGACAGCCTGGAAGCTCCTCAAACCTAAGAGGAAAAAAATACAAATGTCCCCGCAGAAAGACAGCAGAGACATTTGTTGAAAATTTTAAAATTCGGTCAAAAATTTATCAAAAAACCATCGATTTTATGAATCTAGGTGATATTCCATTTTTTCGCAAAAACTTGTGATTGAATTGATTTCGTGCCTTTTAATTTGCTATTTGGTGATAGCAATTGCAGTAGAATGCTTTTGGTTTAATTTGAAACGATTTTGATAGTTTTCGCCGAATTGCATATTTTATGCTTATTATACGCGTACCATACATGTATTATACATGTATATTTGAAATGAGTCAAAAAGTGGGCGACAGACCCCCTCATTTCTTACTATTAAGAGAGAGGATTGAGCAAATCAACAATTATGTGAATAAATTTATAGGGGGGGAGTCTGACAGAGGGGGTCTAACTTTTAAGATTAAGAACCGCCTTTTAAACCTTGAAATTGTCTCGAAACAGCTTGTGTGAATCGCATATTTGCAGAGTAGTGAGCTGAAAAGCTCTAAGACCACTTAATGCCCGCTGGGGCTACCTGTTTATCCCGTTTTTGAGGACGAAAAGTCAAATTGGTCAGGCGAAAACTCGGTCAAGCGAAAAATCGCATAAAAAGACCAACATGACTAATATAATTGCTACAAAACTTCCTTTGAGAGCAATTAATTGTGAATAAATTTACCCCTGCATAGGGTGAGGTTGGTCACTTTTGATCAGGACACACAGAACTATGAATGGAATTCAGTTATTGAAAAGATAGAGAACAGGTAGAGAAAGGAGAGTAACCTGAAGTGGAAGGATCGAAGTTCATTTCCATTGGATGTGAGACTCAACTTCTTCTTCTTGTCTTCCACCTCGTTCTCCTTTATTGCCCCACACGGACAATTCATATATTAGCAGAGAGTACCATTCTCAAAAATACTATACTCATAATAATCAGCCGACATTGAATTTACTCATTTTATAATTTAAATTCATCAATATTTATGCTTCAATTATACACTTTTAATACCCAAAGGTAACAAAAAAGGGGGTACTTTTTCGGAAATGGTAATCTAGTTATATTATGAATATTATGAATACAATAAGCCCAACTGATCCTTTGGATCAAATTTGAGGCTTCAACGTTTGTCTCACATATATTGTGTTGACTAAATGCAAGGAGTCAGGCAAATATCTGCTGAAAGGAAAATATCGTGACCCAAAAAAGACACTTTTTCATTCTTTGATTTCAAAAACTTGTGATGAAACATGATCACATATCATTCTGTTCGAAACTTTACCCCAATCCCCTCATTTTTACATAATTTTACCCCATAACTTGAAGAACAAGTGCTATCAGCCTGAACGTCAAATAGTTCTAGACCAAAATGAGACAATATTTCAGCTAGATATAAATTGAGAACTGACAAATAGTTAATAGTTTTTAGAGCGTGATGTGTTGTTTCATCACTGTTTGAAACAAAAATTTCGAGGAACTGATTTTGTTTTATTTGATTGCACATGTTGCGTGACATTTTGAACAGATTTGTTTTACTTCGTTTTTGTCTTAATTACATGACCACAAAAAAAATAATGTGGTAAAAAGTCGTTTTTGCGTTGCCAGATTCCGATGCATTTTTACACTTAAATCGAATTTAATTTTTAAAATGGGAGTGTTTAGTGGGTTAAATGTAGGCTAATTTTCACTTTGAATTGGTGCTTGGCGGTTTTTGCTGAAAAAGAAGACTTGGGAACCAGCTTGCCAGTGTTACGCGCTTAATCAAAACTTGAACTAACTAAGAAACCATGATAACACTTGTATTTAGACTTGCACAAAATTGAAATAGATCTCGAATTTGATGCGGGTTACTCATCACTCGATATCTAAAAAAAATTGACCGCTGGAGAAAGTTTATCAAAGCTGGACCACATCAATAATGTTTATTAATGACAATTGAAAAATATTTTGCAGCCGAATGAGTTCTGCTGAGACCCAGCGTTATTTTTTTTGCTATATATCTATATGCATTTTTTCCTTAACGAAAGTGTTTACATGGTTATAGTTGTATTGTTCTGCCATAATTAAACGTCGGAAGCCACCCAATGACTTTCATTTGTCTTTTTTTGCTGTTGACGCTAAAAGTAATTGTTTTTTAATCGTATATTTGTTCCAACCCACTTTATTGGAGAACGAACTATGTGCTCACCTGGTTTTCTCAATGTTGGCAGAGCGAAATCTTCATCGTAGAGGGTTGTGACTGTACAGCATATACTTGGAACTAAAATGATTTTTACAATTCAAAGAATTTGAATTGTATTGGGGCGCTGTCTTTTTAGGACTCGAAGAGGAGTATTGGTTTTCTCTCGGTTTTTTTTTACAGGAAGTAGATTTGTTCACGCGGCTTTTTGACCTAAAAGCGAAAGTGAGAAAAGCTGTCTTAGTGAACAGATTTTCGCTAAGCGAGAGAAGTTTTTTGATCATGCACTGCGTTTAGTGAATGACTTTTTGACTTTGAAAAATAGTTTTTGACGGAATTGCACATATAGATAACCGTTTTTTCATCCAAGTGGCCCATTTTTTTCGCTTTTAATTTGGTTTCTTGTAGAAATAAATTTTATGCGATACTATATTGAAATGTCAACCTCGGAAATTGATGCCACAGTGTTTTGAAGAGCCTGAAAATGCGTTGCGTTTCAAGTTGAAAATTGGCACATAAATCTTGATTTTTTAGTTAATTTTTGGATTTTTTTCCCTTCATTTCTTCATTTTTGGATAATTTAACCGTCTTTTTGTCAAAAATCAGTTAATATGGCAACTTCTCTTTGATAATTCCTATAGTAAACGCCTCTTTCAACCTCGATGTTATTTTGTTTCATAAAATTGTACATATGCTAATCCAATTTTGGTAGTTTTTTTTCCGATTTTCGTCAGTTTTTCGATTGTATTTTGGTTGTAATTGCTAGAAAAAGTTTTTTTGTGCAACATGAAGAACTTTAATGTCATTTCAATAAAAATTCAATTATTTTTGGCGTTAAGTTTTGAAAAAACATTTAAAACTTTTTCATAAATGCAGTCTTAACTTAGAAGTTCTTTGACCATTTTTTTTGCAAAATGTTTCAATGTTTTGTATTTATGAATTCTGCTTTTTCCTATTTTTTTGTTTTTTTTTCAGGAGGAATGACTTTTTGTACCGGATGATTAGTTATCTTTCCTATGTCTTGAATGCTGAACAATGAAATGTATTCGGTTTTCTTGAAATTTTTAAATTGATTTTTAAACTTCAAAAATTAAGAATGTTTTTTGTTACGGTGTTCCTTACATTGTGCCCATTTCCTTCACATTTTAGTTAGTATAAATCTAAGTTTGTCCAGGCACCTACTTTTTTTTCGGTATATTGATTTTTTCAGTTGTAAAAATGAATGATTTTAGCTTTTTCTTACATTTTCGTCATTTCTTTGGTTTGCAATTGAGTTCATTCAACATAAGGCAGTACTGAGAGTTTGATAGCAAGCTTTTTCCATAGTTTCAACTTATGACTATTTACTGCAGCTTTCTTCCAGCCTTGGCATTAATTTAAACGATTTTTTGCCTTCGAATGTTCTTCTGCTGCTTATGTCTTTTCTATGATCAATTTTATTTTTGATTTAGTATGAAATCATGTTGTCTAACTTATGTACAAAAAACAAGTTTTTGTTGTTTTTTGTCTTAATCGCAGTGACTGGAAGTGTAATTATAGGTGTTTTCTGATTCTTAAATTTGAGCTTTCTTATTTGTAAAGATTTAACTTAGTTTCCAAGATTATTATCTGCCGTTTGCTTTCGCAATCTTTCAGATTAGAATCCTGAATTATTTGAGAGCTAATGATAACCATGTCAGCTTTTTCAGACTATCAAGTTTTTGACCACCTTAATTATTTTGGATCTTTAACTTTACCAAACGTTTTCAGTAATATAAAATTTTGCTGCATTTTGTTTCTCTTGTTGGTTTAGGTTTCACCAATTTTTCACCAATTTTTAGAGCAGACCTGGAGAGGTAGTGAGATAATGGTTTGAAACAAAAGGTAGTGGCTTCCGCTACAATTATGATTTTGTCAGTGAAGCGTTGCTACCAGAATTCTTCCGGCTATTTTTTTAAGATCTGTTCACACATTTTCATGATTTTTGAAGTCAAATTGATTTTGGTAGTAGTGATTTTGGTCACGCCGAAACAAGAAATGGAGCAAAAAATCGAGTGGTTTTGCGGCGTGAATTTTGTTTGCTCCAATTTTAAAGTAGAGAGAAAACGGTGATTGAACAAAAATTCGGTTTCTCGGTAGTGGGTTTTTGTTCACATGCGACAATTTCACTCTGATTTTTACTGTTTTTTTTTTCAATTTTTTGGATCGGATTTTTTTCTAAATGGTTTTCTCAATCCATTCACAGCTCATTCTAAGCCTAGTTTTTTTGTTTGAATTAATTTTTCATTTCTCGCTCGTGGTTTTTTTCACATGAGGCATTTTGACGTTGATTTTCTGCTTCTTTTTCTTATTTTTTCATCTGATTTTTTTAAAATAGTTTGCTCAATTCACTCATAGTCTATTCTAGGTCTAGTTTTTCTGTTTAGTCAATGAAAATTCTTTGATTTATACGACAGAACTTGTTCTGCTATGTTCTTTTAAGATCTGTTCTCACATTTTCATCGTTTTTGAAGTCAAATTGGAGTAGTGATTTTGGTCACGCCGAAACAGGAAAAGGAGCGAAAAAGCAAGTGGTTTTGCGGCGTGAATTTTTTTGGCTCTGATTTTAAAGCAGAGAGAAAACGGTGATTGAACAAAAATTCGGTTTCTCGGTAGTGGGTTTTTGTTCACATGCGACAATTTCACTCTGATTTTCACTGTTTTTTCGATTTTTTGGATCGGATTTTTTCTAAATGGTTTTCCCAATCAATTCACAGCTCATTCTGAGCCTAGTTTTTTGTTTGAATTAATTTTTCATTTCTCGCTAGTCTTTTTTTGTTCACATGCAGCATTTTGACGTTGATTTTCTGTTTCATTTTCATATTTTTTGATCTGATTTTTTTAAATGGTTTGATCAATTCACTCATTGACCATTCTAGGTCTAGTTTTTCTGTTTAGTCAATGAAAATTCTTTGATTTATACGTCAGAACATGTTCTGCTATGTTTTTTTTTAAGATCTGTTAACACAATTTCATCGTTTTTGAAGTCAAATTGGAGTAGTGATTTTGGTCACGCCGAAACAGGAAATGGAGGGAAAAAGCGAGTGGTTTTGCGGCGTGAATTTTTTTCGCTCTAATTTTAAAGTAGAGTAAGAAATCCGTGTTTGAACAAAAGTTCGCTTTCTCGCTAGTGGTTTTTTGTTCACGTGCGGCAATTTCACTTTTATTTTTACTGTTTTTTCGATTTTTTTGATCGGATTTTTTCCAAATGGTTTTCCCAATCCATTCATAGTTCATTATTGGCCTAGTTTTTTGTGAGAATCAGATTGACATCTCTCGCTAGTGGTTTTTTGTTCTTGCTAGCGGCATTTTTACATTAATTTTCTTTTGTTTTTTGTTTTTTATCTGATTTTTTTAGAAATGGTTTTCCCAATTCACTCATAGTCCGTTTTAGGTCTAGTTTTTTTGTTTAGTCAATGAAAATTCTTTGAATTGTACGTCAGGACCTGTCCTGCTATGTTTTTTATTTCTTTTTTTTACAGGCATTTACGATGCTCAAAGCTGTGTGAATATTAGAGTGATATCCAATGTTTCTGTTTATATTTTTTTCGAATCTTTCCTCAATTTTTTGATGGGTTGCTGGCCCTTTTGATCCGCCAATTGTAGCTCAAAATTTGCATAATTTTGCAAAACTCAGATTTTTCATCAGAAAAGGAGCCAAATAAGTACCTAAAGCCCACTTTATTCAAATACGCCGACGGTACATACCTCAAAATTACTGATACAATTTTCGTAAACTCGAAACAACTAGTTTTCTCCCCTTTTCTCTAAGAGCGTTCTTGAAAAAAAAATATTGCTAACTTGAAACAATCGCCACAAACAATGCATCATTTATTTCTGATATATTGAGTTTTTTCACCAGAGAAATTTTTGGGTTAAAAAAGGAACCTTTACCTATATTGAATGACCCTGCAGCAACACCGAAGCTAGTTTTGGTCTCATTTTGGCTTTTGACAGTCAAAAATTGTTATGATTCCACTGGGGCGTATCTTTTTTAAAAACCATTTTAGCTCTTGCTCCAATTTTCTCTATGTTTATTACGGACCAGAACAGTTTAATGTCAAAAGGAAAATGTCGACAGCTTATTTTCCCGTGAAAATTAGGCCCGATGACTATATATTATGTTTTCAGAGCATTTTTATGGTTTTTATAGCTTCTACAATTTGTTTTTGTAAATTTAAATTGAGTTCTTGCTATTTGTTCTAAACTTTTGCGCTTTTTACTGTCAGTTGACAGAATGTCAATAATTAAAGATCCATTTGGCTTCCCGAAATGGTATTTGTGATCCTATATAAAGCTTTCAGGTGATGCCCTATTGCTCTTATTTCTCTGAATATGTCTGTTGTAATAAAGTCTCTGTTAACTTTTGAAATTTATGTCCTGTTACCTGTTATTTCTGATTTAAGTCAGCCTGTAGCTTGGTGCCAGTAAACATACATTACATCTTTTTCGATTATGGTGCTCAATCAGTTTTTCATATAATCTTTTAATGATGCTTTCCTGGTTTCAACAACACAAGTTACAAAAAAATGTCCTGTTCTGACATTGCTAACTTTTGAAGTTTTTTGTTGCCTTTTCAGATTATCAGCTCGATAAGAGGACCCTTTAGTTTTTAAAGAGAAAAAAAACTGAACATATTGGGAGTATTTACTGAATAGTGTTAATATAAACGGGCTCGGAACTGTTTTCTTTTAAAGCATATTTGATTTTTTGCCTGTATTTGTCCTTCTTTTCATGTCTGCTATATATTCTGGATAACGTCAGGATTGCGTGGCTTCCGGATACATAAGTGAACGTATTTGATTTGGAGTTGATAGAGAATGAAATAAATGACCTTCAAATAAATTCTTTGCGAAAAGTGCGTTCGATTTTTTGAGTTCTGTCCCCATTTGGTTCATTTTTTCGACAAATTTCAATTCATTCTCCTTAATTAAACGTTCTATCCACTTCTTGATGAAGTAGATATTAATCGCAAATGTCTTTTGAAGTTGCAGCTGTTGGTCGTCTGGCTTTGAAACCATGCACCTTATTTTTTGAAATTTTGATAAGAGTAATAGTTTGTGATCATATTTTGTTGTTTTTTTTTGCGTAGTCACTCTTAAAAGCATGCCATCTAATGTTACAAAGTCACACAAATTAACAATCATTTTTTCATCAATTGATGGCTTATGTTTTTAATGGCTTCAGTTTTTTTTTCTCATAAACGATTGTGGAATTTTGAGATCTGCCTGTATTCGCTGTTAATTTGCAGTCTTTAGACTTAGTGTCTGCTAATGTGATATACGATTCCCAATGTAAAGTTAATTCTTTTGAAGCTACAGGCTAACATATCTAGTTCATCTAACAAAACTAATGGATCTTATTTCCTTTGGGATTTGTTTTTTTTAAAAAAACAGTGAATTTCAAATTTTTTTGTTTTTTAAATCTTGTGTTTGTCATTTTCTAGCATAATCTCTGTAATTACAGGTGGCTCTGATGCTTCAATTTTTTACAAAGCTATTGTGATTTCTTGGTACTTGAATGTCTTTGAGTTTTACTTTCTTTCCTGTCATATTACAGTATAAATGGTTCGCACTTGTTATTGAGATAAGAACAGAAACAATTTTGTATTGATTTGGATGAACAACTACCGGATTCAATAGCTTCGACACCTTTCTCTCACAATATTAAACGAATTACTGATTTTTTGCTTTTCCCGCCGTTTTTTTCTTCCTACGGAAGTATAAAAGAAATTAATATTTTTAGCATATACCTAATGGTACATTAGACTCTGATTTTAAATGTTCTTAAAACTATAATACTTTTTTTCAAAATTTGCAGTTTCATTTTTTTGTTGACTTGTTAGCTAGTCTCATAAAGGACAGCTCCCAAATACTTTCTGGAGACTTAAAAGTTTCCGTTTATTCTGATGCTCATTGCAATTTTATCGGATGATATTTAGACTTATTTTTGTTTTTATATGATGCTATCTTGATTTCGTTAAAATTTTGTTAAAAAACAGATATTGAATCTTGGTAGTATCAACATTTAAATTTTTAATTGATTTGGTGGTTGATCTTGTTTATTGGTCTCATCAATGGCAGGTCTCATTGGCACTCCAAGTCCAAGATTTTTTAGTTAAAAGCATCGCTTATGACCGGTCCTAATTGCTGAGACGGTGTCACAAAACAATCTATCCAGTTTTTTGTAGTTGAACGTTAATGGTTGTTGTGAAGTTGCGCCTTTTAATCTTGTCTTTCTTAAATTGTTACTGAGCGTCATCGAGGACAGGTCTCATCAGCTTGGAAAAAATGTTAAAGTTGATTTGTTTAATTGAGAGTTATGTGATTTTGACTTTGGTTATGGCATTATTTAATCCATTGAGTGTGTATAAAACATTTTTTTACTCATTAACCAATTAATTTCGATCAGTATGTGTATTTTAGAAAGTTTTTTTCTCTTCCTCATTTGGCAGACAATTAAGTCAAAATTTGCATGATCGGGGTCGGAACATTGTGCAAACGCTCATTAGCGGGCCTCCTTGTTCACTGACAATTATCAAACTTTTAAACTTTATTTTTTTGTCAGAAATGATTACCTAAGCTTAAGGTACGACTCAGAGCAGTCATGTCTCTTGATAAATGGCTTTCATGACAGTTTACTTAAAATTACCTTCTGTCTGTCAAAAAGGGACATTTCACATGTTTTTAGCATACTTAAACTGCAGCTCATTTTTACTTGGCGTCACAATTGGCTTTAATCTGCCAGAAACAGCTAACCTTCCTTTTCTGTAGCATAAATTCGAGTAACTTCAGGAAAAATTGTTGGGACGGTGTTTGGAAATATTTTAGATTTTGATTGTTACAAAACTTTGAGAAAAACGTTCTATGAATATTTTAAGTTCAAAAGATTGTAAAATAGCTCGGTTCAAGTCTTCCTCGGAGTCACTTTTAGTGGAACGAATATACGTCTTAAATCTGCCGCTTAAATTTTCTACTCATGAGCAGGGTATTTTTACCTTTATTTTTACTCCAAAAGTTATTTTTACCTTTAAAAAACCGGAACCACTAATTTTGATTTTTAACATTGTACTAATTTCCCGGATCATAGTACCAGAGTAAATCAGCAATGAATCATGAAATCTCAATTCTGTAATTTTATAATTGCCATAGTCTGATCATGTCACTTCTTGCTATGTCAAGACAAAAAATCAGACAAAAATTTTGCATCTCTGAAAAGTCTCGGAACAGCCGAAAAGACCAGATTTATTTTATCATGCGCAGTACACTTTTTCATTCTGCAAAAAGCCTTATCAGCGAATCTCACAGACTGAAAAAAAAAGACAGAGAAAAAATCAGCCGATTCTTACGGATCTGGAAAAAATTCACTTCTAATTCAGAAATCGGGTCTTTCATTTTTTGACAACCACCTACCCCCCCCCCCCTCCCCATCCCCCACTATCAGATTAATAGGTTTTGAACATATAACCCTCCTCCTCAGATTAGCGTAATTATACCATTATGGGTCCGAAATTTTGTAGGTAAGGGGCTGTAACGGGAAAGGCTATAAAAGAGAAATCTAATTTTTTAAAAGTATTAGAATTCACGTTTTTTAAGCAAAAAGTGCTTACCCTTTTTTCCTTACTGTCGTGCTTTCCTTGATTGGACATGTAAGAAACTATCGGATTCTTGAGCTTTGAAACTTTGAGGAAAACTTTGATTTTAAATGCAAGAAATCTGCACAGAGGCTGAAAATGGAAATTTCCAACGTATGTGTCTACGTATACATGTTTAACTGCTCTTGAACGTATTTCATAGCAATTATTGTAAACGTGTGTGTCTTTTTTTATGCAAAATTTTCGCTTGACAATTTTGACTTTTCGAGTGACTTTTGCGCCCTTGACTTTTTGCATTTCGCGTGATCTAAAATTCTCTCTCAATCACAATTTCAAGCAGCTGAACTCAATTGGCGGCAATTTAATACTAAAAGTCAAATGAAAAGTGCGCCGAAACTGGTGTCATTTTTTACTTTAAATCTTAATAGTGGTATATGTTAACCTCTAATGTGGTTATTTGAAGCCCACTATAGAACTTCTTAGTCCCATTTAGCCCCCCCCCCCCCCCCCCCCGACTGAAGCAGGATTTGTATATAACATTTTAAACTTGTAATATTTAACCCCTGGGTTATATTTTTAATTTACTTGTTTAAAAAATTAACCCCAAATATCTATTCAAAAGGTGGCATTTTAAATTGTCCACGGGTAGTGCTTTTCCTTGCTAATGAGGTATCTGGAACCCGGAGTATGAGACAAGACTTCTGTCGTCCGATACAGAATACAGTAATGTGGGAATGCTGCAATACAGGCACTGCTGTGGTGTATAGATTTGCCCATGTTCAAGTGTGTCATATTGTAGTGATACTTTGCTTCAGATATCACAAAACTGCTGTAATTCAACTGATGAGCATTTGGCTTACAATGGTGGTCCATTAAAGTATCTCTCAACATAAAGTTCTCATATTTCATGCCTCTCGCTTTTCTTACGTAACTGATTGCGTCACTCAGTGACTTGAATCTGCTCGTGTTGAATCCGATTACCTCATCAAAGTCTTGCACAATGACGTAATCAGTTTTCATGGCAACTTTTACCAGACAGTAACTCAAATGCATAGGTTTTACATATCTGACATGAGAGAACATATCACTGGATTTTTTTGGCACAAAAGCCGGCGCAGCAAAACGAACCAAAAATTTTTGTTTCTCATAATGTTGAAGTAGTTTTTCCACATTTTCATCATAACCATCAACGGGATAAACGCTACTGTTTAACATGGGCATATAAACTTGGTTGACTCCTATTAATTTGTTGTACTCGAAATATTCAACTAATCTTGCGGGTAAAACTGTGGAAATTTTATTTGTGATAGCCGGTGCACATATTATGAACCGGCTTTGATTCGTAGAACTGGAATTGGTCGGCAGTAAATCTTGCATTTCAACCGGCATTAAATGTGTCACTTCATTGGATGCAATTTGCAGTGATAAATATTTCGGACAAGCAAGCTTTCTGCTGAAAGGGCAGATAACTATTATTCCTTCGTTCAGGTAATGCGTGTGAACAACTGAGCTCTCAAAGAAGTTTTGAAGTTCTTTAGCCGACTGATCATAGGCTCGGCAGGATATTCTGAAAGCAAACCTGTTTATGTGCTTCCTAATGGGGAAATTATTGTCCTTGCTCAAAATGTAAGTGATGACAGATTTAGGCAATCCGTGGTCTCTCTCATCACACACTGAGCGCCACAACTGAAACAAAACAAACAAACAAACAAACAAACAAACGAATCAGCATCTATTACAACCGTTTTAAAGTTAGTCCACTGTGTTGGGTTATGGACTTTCGCAAGCGGAATAAAAAGCGTTTTTTAACTAAGTAAAAGAATTAATTTCTCAAAAATGAGAGAAAAACAAAATGATATTTTACAGTAGAATTTAGAGATTTACAGGAGAGATCTGATTATTAGATCAAGATGGTGATTTGAATTTGGGGATGAAAATGGACTCAAAAATCAGCTGTATATATACCATTATCAGTGTGAAAAAGTAAAGATACAAAACTAATCTTAGCACCGTGATTTATAGTGGGGTAGCAAAGGTTACCCAAAATGGTTTGCTTCTGCAAATCAATCGCAAAGGGAACCATAAATGGAATGCATTTGCACTTTTCTAAGAATTCATTCACACTTCCGGAGATATCATCATCATTCAATACATACTGAGAAGATTTTACATCAATTAATCTAACTCTAATAATAGTTATCTAGATTCACCAATTTGAACCGAATATTGATTCTAAGCACCATTTCTTGACGATTCATTTATATAATTTCTTTGATCGAAGTCATATTGCTTGTCTTTCTAATCTGGTAAGTCAAACTTTCCTTCTAATTCTCACTAAGTTTAAGACTATAGTTTGATCGATATTCTAACACCCCCACTCAGACTTGAGTTGATTGCGTAGAGTCTTTTCCCATCAAAACTGCTCTGAATGTTTCAACTTTCGAAACGGGTAAGGACTTTGTGAAGATGTCCGCTGCCATTTTGTCTGTAGGGACGTAATGAATTGAAATAGTCCCATCCTCCGTCTTGTCCCGGATGAAGTGAAACTTTGTTTCGATGTGTTTGCTCCTTTTGTGCATGACTGGGTTTTGGCAGAGTCTGATACAACTTTGGTTGTCTTCTCCAATTGCTATTGGACGTCTCTGTTGAATGCCAAAACCCTCTAGAACTTGTTTCAGGTAGAGTGCTTCCTGAACTGCTGCTGCCATGCCCTGATATTCTGCTTCTGATGCAGAAAAAGCAACTGTGGCCTGCTTCTTGACACCCAAGCTGAGTGCTGCGCCACGTCCGTTGAGCTTGAAGTAATAGCCCGTTGTTGATTTTCTGTCGTTCACGTCTCCAGAACAGTCTGCGTCACTTTTCCCCACTAAATCATAACTAGCCTCTATTGTGTAAGTAAGTTTTAAACCTTTTGAACCTTGAAGATATCGCAGAAGTCGTTTTCCGCACATCCAGTGTTGATTGGTAAGTGCATTCATGTGTCTGGACAGAATGTTGACTGTGAACATGATGTCTGGCCTAGTCTGTTTGGCCAGATACAGAAATGATCCAACCAAGCTTCTGTAGATCCTCTGGTCCACTTCTTCGACTGCGTTCTGTGCTGTCTGAAGTTTCAAATTCAAATCAGCTGGAGTTCTTGAGGGTTTGCATTGATCCATTTGAAACCGCTCAAGCATTGTTTCTATGTAGCGTTCCTGGTCGACTGTGACTTTGCCCTCTTCTCGTCTGATTCTTAGACCCAGAAACCAGTGTAGTCTCCCTCTGTCTTCCATGTGAAAGTTTGCTTCTAGTGCCCTCTTGACATCAGAGACCACTGTTATACTTCTTGATGCAACTATGATGTCGTCAACCCAGACCAAGATGAAGGTGTAATCCTCTGCCTCTGATCTTGCGAACAATCAGTGATCGTTCCTGCTTCTGGTGAACCCCTGTCTCAGTAGGAAGTTTGCCAGCTCTTTGTACCAGTTGTTAGCAGCCTGATTTAAACCATAAATTGATTTATTTTGTCGACATACTAACTTCTCCCCATCTGATCCGCGTTTTACAAACTCCTGTGGCTGTTCCAGATACACTTCTTCCTCAATTGGTGAGTGCAGGAATGCAGTCTTGACATCAAATTGGTGCATCACATGGCCCTGCTTGGCTGATAGCTGAAGTAGAATCCTGAATGTCTCTGTCTTGCAGGTAGGCGCAAAAGTCTCAAAGTAGTCCAGTCCTTCCACTTGTTTGAAGCCTTTTGCCACATAGCGCGCTTTGTATTTGTCCACTTGACCACTGGGTCCCAATTTCACTTTGTAGACCCATTTGCCCGGTATGACGTCCCTGTCTGTGGGTGGTCTCACTAGGTTCCAAGTCTCGTTGTCTTGGAGTGCCTTGACCTCGTCCTTCATTGCCCGGTGCCACTGGTCCCAATCGTCACCTTGCTTGGCTTCGTAGACTGTTTTGGGTTCCACATAGTCGCCCTCAGTCACAACAAGATGGGTCCTGACTTCTTCAAAAAATTGCGGAACATTTCTTGCTCGTGTCCCTCGTCTGGGCTCTGCTTTGTCCGCGTGTTCCAGTGCATCTTCATTGAAGCCAACTGTCTCTAACTTTGAGAAGTCTTCTGTGTCACTGTCTTCCAGTGACGCTGAGTCTCTGTGACTCCATCTTGTTGCATTAGATCCTTCATCTAGTGCTGTATCTCCAACATCAGAGGCCTCTTGTCTGTGTTGTTTCTTGAGTATTCACGCTCCCTGCGTCATGCCACTCCTCCTTTATTGCAGTAGATGTGTCCTGTCGTTCTCTGTTGTCATCGTCTTGATGACCATCATCTGGGTGCCAGATTCTCAGTTCCGACCCATCATCTAGTAGGTCAGCCGTTCTTTGTTGTCAGGGACTGAGCCCACTTCAGACTCCTTGATGATCACATCTCGAACTGCCATCACCTTGCGTGTGTTGGGTATGTACACCAGGTATCCGTTTTTTCCTTCACTGTAACCCACAAAATGTCTTTCCATTGCCTTGGGTTCAAGTTTGCTGACTTCTCTGTCCCTCTTCCTCATGACGACTGTGCAACCAAAAATAGATAATTTACTAATTGGAAGCTTAGGTTTTATACCTCTCATCAGCTCTGCTGGGCATTTTTTTTCTCCTCGTCTCACAACCAAGTTTCTGATCCTTGCTGCGTGAAGAATTGCTGCTCCCCACATCATCTTGGGAAGTCCTGAGTCAATGAGCAAACATCTTGCCATCTCCAGCAGTGTCCTGTTGCACCTCTCAGCTAACCCATTCTGTTGTGGCGTCTCTGGTATGGTCTTCTCCTGTAGAATGCCTGCATCTAAGCAGTACGTCTTGAACTGCTCTGAGAGAAACTCATTCGCATTGTCTTGCCTCAGCTTCTTGGGCGTCCCCACACTGAGAACAAATTTCTTCAGGCTGGCCAATGCTTCACTCTTTGCCTTAAGCAATTCCACAAACACAAACTTCGTGTACTGGTCTGCAAAAATTATGCAGAACCGGAACCCTGACAGTGACTCTACTCTGAGAGGTCCCATCACGTCTGTGAACACGCTCTCCAGCTTCTCTTCTGCTTGGGTCTCTGCCACTCTTGGTACTGTAGTCTTTGTGATCTTGGCCAATGCACACACATTGCATACATCATCAAGTTCCCCCACTGTCTCTGGTGCATTCCTGACCACATCCGCTTGATTCAAAAGACCCTATAGTCTGTGCCACTTCCTTGCACTGTCAAGTTTCACGCTGTTGGAACTCATCTTGAATTCTAGAATGCTGCAGGGTAAGTAAAACAAATTATTTTCTTGTGTTAGTTTTACCCGAGTTCCCTTCTGGAGTTTCATGCAGCTGTTTCCTCTCTGTTTTACCTGACTCATGTTTGCTTCCATCTCTTTGTCTCTTGCATGCCCTGTCTAGGTGACCCTTCTCACCACACTTGCTGCATTGTGCTGTCTCCTTCTTCCTGCAGTCCTTGGCAAAGTGTCCAGGGATCCCACACACAAAACAGTTTCCTTTCTTGGGTCCCTTCTTGAAGTCACGCTTCACTGCCGGTGCCACTGAACCACTTTGTCCCTTGTGTCTCTGCACCGTGCTCTCATGAAAGTTCTGCAGCCTTTTCCTCAACTCTGTGAAGTTCGTTGCCGGGTTGAAGCTTTCCTGTATAACAAAACTTTCATACCTCATTGGCAGACCATTGAGGACCAAGGCGTTGAAGAGGGTCTCTGAGACTGCTTCCCCTGCTTCTTGTAGCCTTGCGAGCAACTCCTG
The DNA here is from genome assembly GCF_964194025.1 of Convolutriloba macropyga. Taxonomy (NCBI): domain Eukaryota; kingdom Metazoa; phylum Xenacoelomorpha; order Acoela; family Convolutidae; genus Convolutriloba; species Convolutriloba macropyga. Next base: position 49,918,261 of record NC_134474.1, on the reverse strand, counting down.
ACCTCTGATGAAGAAGCTGTCCTAGGAGATGATGGCATTGGAGATGAAGCAAAGGCTTGGAAGCTTTTGCAAGAGAGATTTCAGAGTGTGGAGACGCCGGCAGTGGTGACTTTAGTGGCACAGCTTGCTCGACTGCAGCTCGAGGATTCTGAGGATTTGGTCAACTTCTAAGAATTCATTCACACTTCCGGAGATATCATCATCATTCAATACATGCTGGGAAGATTTTACATCAATTAATCTAACTCTAATAATAGTTATCTAGATTCACCAATTTGAACCAAATATTGATTCTAAGCACCATTTCCTGACGATTCATTTATATAATTTCTTTGATCGAAGTCATATTGCTTGTCTTTCTAATCTGGTAAGTCAAACTTTCTTTCTAATTCTCACTAAGTTTAAGACTATAGTTTGATCGATTTTCTAACACACTGGAAAGTATTAATGGGGTTTTTGAAGTTATTTTTACATCTGATAGCTCACGGACCGTTCAAAATTTTATTTATGTTTACATGCTAAATTTCAACGCAAAAGTTATAAATTATATCGGTTCAATCTGACAGGGAAACAAATCGAAGGCCAAAATTTGCATAAGACTTGTTTGTGCAAAAATGTTTTACCCTAAACCTAAATCGGGTTTTCCTATATTTACTCTCGAGTTGAATTACCGAAATCTGGGGTAGAGACAATTGAATGGTAGATCACGTGATTTGTAGATACAGTGCACAGGCACAATAACAAATAATTTACTGCTCAAAAATGACATTTCCTGAAATAATTTACTGAACCATATACAGTAACACAGCAGGGACTATCCTTTTTAAGAACTGTGAATTTGTTTTTGTATTACTTATTATCGTAGTAGTTCCTCAAATTGGGGACGTTGGATAGGAGTGAACCCCAGAAATTCCGATTGAAAAAACAACTTATTTTGACTCAATGAATTACCCACTACACCAAGGAGTTTTGCTTTTAGATTGGTTATGAAAGAAATTTTAGTATATATCAACATGTGTCGACCTAATTTTAGTTATAGCTATGTTTTAAAGCAAATTTAAGTTTATGTAGACATAAGAGTAGTGGGTAACATGTGTCATCCAGTAACTTTTAAAGTTTTTTTTTTAAAATCTCTTAATCTACATGATTTTAAATAAAAAGTAAATTTGGAAAGTCTGTCGATTAGGTAGTTTATCTTTTTATTGTTTATATAAAATAATGCAAACTACGTGATTCTTCGCAATTTTTTAAAGGTAGCTGGATAGCACATATTACCCACTGTTACTTGCTACTATAACTCAATTTACAACTTAGTATGTTATCGGTGAAAAAGAGTTGCAAATGTTAGACAAGATTTTGTTTATTTATCAAAATCATGCACCCAGAACAATCCAATTTTGCTTTCATAATACGGGGTTCAATTAAAATTAGTAAATATGACAGATTGCGTTTTCGAAAAATGGACAATTCATTTTGTCATCTTTTTTTTCAGACTTATAAGGAATATGTTATTGTATTTGAAAGTAAGGTTTCTGTAAACGATAAACATGGGATGTTGTTCAAGTTCTAAAACCTATAGAGAGCAATAATCAACATTTTGTGCACAGGAGATGGCTCATAAAAATAAAATATCACTTCAAAGCACTCAATCGTGATACAGAAAATCAATCTAAAAGATTTCCTTAGATAGTTTTATTTGAAGACTTCAAAACTGACACAATAAAATCTTTTCAAGAATTGCAGGTGACTACTGTCAACTCAATATTTTCAAGAGTTGTTCCTTGGTTTTTAGAGTGATTCAAAAAAACATTTAAAGAATTTCATTTAAAAAAGTGAAGTTCTTCAACATATCTTTCATACAAAATGATATTAAAACTGCCAGTTGCAAGAGTTGAATATCATCCCAAATGTCAAATATAATCACTAAAAGCAACAAGACAAATGTAAAAATTGGCTTCAAGTTTTATTCATTAAAAAGGATGCAAAATATTATTTTGCAAACAATTTAAACAGTGAAAACAAAACTGTTGTCGTTATTGCTCGTTTTCCCCTTTTCTCAGTCTCACTACACATATTATGGCTTATTCATTTTCACAGTGAAAAACATTTTCAATAACTTAGTTTAAAAAATTATCCAAGATATTTCTTTGTGAACTTTAAACTCATTTTGCGTCTTTTTATTTGAAGCTCTCTTTCCTGTAAACAAATTTCTTCAAGTTTAACGTACACTGTAAGTGTTTGATACTAATTGAAGCTATAAAAAGCTGAGGAAGGTGGCGAGTATGAACATTGTATAACAACAATGTTTTGGAGAATATCGACACACTGAATCTTTGTGTTCAGCTTAATGAGCAGGTTTGCTGAAACCTGGCAGTGGTGCAAGAGCACTGCCAAAAATCTAGTTTGTTTTAGTCCAATGATTTTCTTGTTTTTTGTTTAATTTTACTGGAACCCATAACATGTCGTTTAAAAATTTAATCTCTCATTTCGGGCACTTTGTACAAGTCCAAAAAGATTGCATTCTCTGCAAAAAAAATTATGCACGATGTGAGGGCTGAACTCTCTTATTGTCTGATTAATTGATGAGAATCAACTATTAGCTATGACAAATTATAAAGACCGTTCTTGTAATTGCAAACAAATAATATCAAAAAATCATTAGTTGAAAAACCTTTGGGGACGAAAGAAGACGAAAACTTTTACTCTCAGCGGGTAGCGGTCTCAAGGTTTTGATTGAAATATTTCGATTGAAATATTTTGCTCGTTGTTTAAAAAATAGAAAAATGCAAGCATAGTTATCCGGAGGAAGTAAAATTAGCCCTACAGAGCACATTATTCAACGACTGAAAAGTCAGGGAACATGAAAAAATGAAAAATTTTCTCCTTTACTTCACTTTTCACAGCACTAGATTGCCCAAAAATCTAAGAGAAATTTAGTCTGTAAAGCCTATTGTACTGTAAAACACATCAGCTAAAGATTGACTGAGATATGAGTGGATGGATCTGCGGGATCTATTTTGAACCAACGCATATACAGCCGACTGAGGATATTCAAAAATATTTATACATAGATAGCCAAGCCTGATCTTTCTTAGACTATAGGACGTTCTTGTTTAGCGAAAATTTTCTAGCTGTAATTTGGTAAAGAAGCGTTTTTTAAGGCTTGATTAAACCCATCTTACATTCTAAAACCAACACTAACAGATTTAAATATAAGCTTTTGCACCTGATGACAAGCAAGTGAAAACAGAACTTGTTGTAGGCAAGGGTTTTATAAAAAGTAGAACCACATTATCTCCAGGTTTTAGTTTTTTTCTGCAACCGTGACAAAACATACCATCACCTCCAAAACTATTACTAGTGAACCTAATCTCCCCTACATCACGATGGATCATTTCTTAGAAAAAATTTCGAAATAGATTTAATGGTACTGTCATTTCAGAGCGGCAATTCTTGAAAATCATGCAGTACCAAAGGCTCAAAAAGGAAGTATATACAAACTCATTTACTCCAAAAGCTAAAAATTTCACTTTCACCTGTGGCTACTCATGCAACAAAAATTTCTATGGCGATGCATTGCAGGAGCTAATTGACAATTTTCGGAAACCACAACAAGTACTCAGCGCCTAACACATACAATTTAGACAATATACAAAACCAAGAAGTAATTAGATTACTGGAGCCGCTTTTTTCGCCCTTTTCTCAGGCGTTTAGCTCAGACTATTTGACTCAACAATTTTTAAAATGATCTGAAAACATCTGCGGTTTTGGAAGTTAGTAGAGGAAAGTGCATATTTCAATTAAGATTAGTTGGAACAAACAAGAGCTTGCGGCTAGATCAATCCATCCTGTCTGACTTTGCAGATTTGATATTTGTTTAATAAACTTCTGAAGGTGTCTCCCAAAGACGGCAGAAATCATGTCCAAGAGGAATACACAAAATCCTTAAAAACTCAGAAACGATAACATTCCTTTCCAGCCCAGTCCGCCCTGTCAGTTTTGCTCAACAACTTGTGCCGTTGCAAAGAGTAACTAGACAAAGCAGTCAGTGTACGCCAGCAACTAGTCCACTTTTAAAAATGTCCCTCAAAGTAGACGTTTTCCAACACACATTTTGGCTCCACTAATAGCCTTATGTAATAAAAAATGTTCTACCTCAGCTGGTATCTGAATATGACATCACCAGTCTTGAGCCGCATATTCTTTTAAAAACAAGAATGATCAGCTGGTACATCAGCCTGAACAAAAAAATATCAGTTTGATTGTGCTTGAAAAACAATAACACCATTGCTGTGGCCTTTAATCGGAGCATTTCCACCTACAAAATTATAGCAAATAAGTGAGATGTGAACCAAAACCTATATTTTAACAGCTTGGCCTCCAAGTATCAGTATATCAGTATCACTGCAATATTTTAACTGGATGCAGTACCCAGCAATCACTAGTGCATTTAACTTTTCCTACAACACGATGGATCACTTCTCGAGAAAATTTCTGAATTGGCAACAATGTTACTTTTTTTTCGAAGCAACAATTGTTGAAAATCAAACAATAACAAAGGCTCAAACATTCGGAGTCATTCAAAAAGCAAAAAATTTCATTTGTGCTACTCAGTCAACGGAAATTTCTATGATGAAGCATCGTTGGAGCTAATCGACAATTTTGGAGAACCGCAACACGTAGTTTTGCCACTTTCTGAAGCGATTGGCACAGATAATTTCGAATCCACTTTTTTAATCTGGTCTGCTATGAAAACTTCTGGGGTTTTCAAAGTCAGTAGAAAAACCAAGTGTTTGTTTCAAAGATGATTCGCTGTAACCAACATGTCAAGAACTTTGTAAAAACAGCAATCCATTTTGTCCGACATTGCAGACTGGATAATTTTTTTGCTGAAATTTTTGAAGATGTCTTAACAAAAAGACAGCAGAAATCAGATCAAAGAAGGATACTTAGTTCTCAAAAATTTAGAGTTCATATCATTCCAGTTCGCGCTGTCAATTGTGCTCAACAACTTGGGCCGCTGCAAAGATTAATCAGACAATATTGTCCTGACTGCCAGTAACTAGAGCACAATATTTGTGTCAACGGTTTCAAAGTACCAGACGACGAATTTGCCTCCTTCAAAATAGGATGTCTTGTGGACAGAGGTAATAGTTCTCATCGTTCCACAATGCACTGAGACGACTCCAAACTATCAGAAGCAAACAATATGAGGAACGGAAATCGCAAAGCAGGCAGAGCTGAGTACGAACCGAGAAGAGAGCAAACACAGCAATCTTTCTGCAAGAGGAATTTTTTTCACAATCCTCTTCATCAGGCAACAATGTCAGTTCAAATCACAAAAAAAAATCTTTTACAACTGAGAAAGCAGGAACACCTTATCGAGCCACCACTCTTCTTGATGGAAAAAGGGAGCCCAAACCGCAAGAATACTACAGAGGAGCCAACAGGAAGCTAACCAGCTGACGCGTCACCCTGTTCATTCACATAAAGAACACGTTGATGAACCCGATGAGGAACTACTCCATTTTTGGGTGTACAAATGTGTAAATCTATTACGAGGGTGGACTTCAAGTTTGCAGCAAAGAGAAATTCGCAGGAGGAAACACAATTGAAACCTTAACCCCAAAAACTCATCACACCAGCAGGTACTTTGAGACTGGAAGATCAAAATCACTTTGCCTAAAAACTTTTGAATGTCAAATGTCTAATCGGCCGCACATCAGAAGAGTCTAGAAATCAATTGAAGCAACGCTACAAGGCCAGAATTATTTGAAGAACGGGCACGTAACATTAGGATGGAGTTCAATTGCCCAAAAAGTGTGGTACTTGCCAACCTGACAAGATGAGTGACCTATGCCGCCTCAAAGTATAAAGGGTCTTTGTTAGACAATGCACAGGGTCAGATCTCTTGTGCCATCTTCATGGACGACTACTCTGATTTCGACGGTGAAAAATTGCAGTAGCAGCAGACCTAGAGACAATGTTCATGCAAGAGCCGATAAAAACAAGGAACAAGATAAATTTCGTTTCTTGTTGATCAAAAAAGGAGAAAAACAGACAATATAAAAAAGTTTGCCAAATTTTTGGTATAGTCTCCCTCCAGTCTGCGCAGTTTTTGATTTGCAAAAAATTGTCATGACATCAGACAGAAGCATCTAAAAACTTATTACTTTGTCGCATGGGCAACTTTATTCAGATGTTCACATCAGCGGAAGAAGCTTGAAAGGGAGCCGCATAAGGTCAGAACTGAAACCCATATTCATATACGCTGGTGTTTGCAAAACCAAAACTCCATTAGGTTGGTAATAACAACGTCACACAAGGGACAATTTTGTCTCATCTCTGTTTGATCCGATTCGATCAGCCTCATGTTTCGCTATTTGAATCCGCTCTGAACTTCAAACGGTTGCCAACGAGAAGTGCAACAGGGACCAACTGGCGGTTGCGGAAAGAAACCCCCACGGAAAAAAAACCACTTCATTTTAGATAGGAAATAAACCCCACGGTAATAAACCCCCACGGAAATAAACCCCCACGGAAATAAACCCCCACGGAAATAAACCCCCACGGAAAAAAAACCACTTCATTTTAGATAGGAAATAAACCCCACGGTAATAAACCCCCACGGAAATAAACCCCCACGGAAATAAACCCCCACGGAAAAAAACCACTTCATTTTAGATAGGAAATAAACCCCACGGTAATAAACCCCCACGGAAATAAACCCCCACGGAAAAAAAACCACTTCATTTTAGATAGGAAATAAACCCCACGGTAATAAACCCCCACGGAAATAAACCCCCACGGAAATAAACCCCCACTTTACTATTAAAGAGCTGCGCATTTAGCGCGTTTGGCCATGCCTCAGCGGCCCGTGGGATTTGATATGAAACTATCACAACTGAACAAATTATCACGACCGAAATACAACTTTAAAATGGGGGTTTATTTCCGTGGGGGTTTATTTCCGTGGGGATTATTTTCCGTGGGGGTTTATTTCCTATCTAAAGTTAAGTGGGTGTTTTTTCCGTGGGGGTTTATGTCCTAGACCCACCAACTGGTATCACCAGACAATGTCAATGAGCTCCAGCAGTGGCTTTGGGAATTTAAAACAAGGGCCACAATTCAAACTCTTGATGATAAATCCCATATACAAATTGAATTCACGAACTGCACACACAGATGCTCAACTGTCGGCCATAGCAGCAGTAATCTATATGACAGCAACCTATTCAAGCGGGAGAAAATTAAATCAGCAATTTATCTGCAAGTCAAAGCTGGCTGCAGTAAAACAGGTCAGCTATCCAAATCTGGAGCCTGAAGCAGAAACGTTTGGGAGTGGAGCTGGCTGCTTTGTAGGAGAGCGAAATGGCTACGATTAGCATGACTGATATTCAAGCATTTTAGCTCACAGTACCTTCAGTTTTGAGCACAAATACGGTACAAAACTTGCAGCGGAGTTTAAGGGACTTGCAGATACACATTCAACTCTTTGTTGAAGTTGTATTTTTTCAAGTAATAATAGTCGATTCTGCAAGCTTTTCAACCTAGTCATGGTTTCTGTGAACAAACAGGACTGTAGCCACTGCAATACGTAAGACCAAATCAACCGAAATCAAGACCGCTCCTGCCCCGGATGACTTTTCACCCGACAAGAATCCGGCACAAATATCTGCCCGTAAAGAGCGCACCAGAATCGTTTTCCTGGACAAAATTGTAAGCCTCAGAAAAAGCTTAACCTTCTATAAAACAGACAGATTGTTGCCTATCGCGCCTTTTCTCAATAGCAGTGGATAACTGAGAGTTGAGAGATGGCAGAAATGAGATTTGCTTTTCCAAATGATACATTCTCCATAACGACCTCATAGAACCTCAATAGCAGGTGCAAAATTGCAAAACTATATATTGAAAAAGCATCATTACTCTGGTAACCATGATATCCAGCATGTCTGAGCTCGTATTAAAAATGGATGATGATTGGCATACGCAGGTCATTGAGAAACTCGGGAAAAACTGCTTCATCAGCAGACGGTTGCGTGCAGATAATGCGATGACAAAAATGGCATTCACCCTTCAGGTTTATGAACTTGTCTAAATTGTACCCATTTGTTAACACGGTAACCCAGTGGCTGACATGTTTGCGCCCTTCCATATTAAAGGGCTAAAAAACTTAGGGTCAGAACTGAAACATATGGGCATACTCACCTGCCTCGTCACTCGGATATTGGATTTAAAGTTTTTTGAGGGTCTCTACATAATGGGAGTCACCATAATGTCATTTTCTCCCACAACGACATAAACTTTGTTGTGGGAAGTCAAAAAAAGCAAAGTCAAATTCCGAAAACGATATAAGCTGAACAACGATTAGTTATGTTTTCAGTTGTCGCAGCAGAATACCCAATAGACGTTCAATTCCTTGTAGTCCGCGGAAGCCGAAAATTAACTCAGCCGGCGTTCCAAACACTAGTTGCAGAAACCGAAGACATCCTCAATTCACGTTCGTCGGCTTATGAGGATTATGACTTAGCCGAGAAGGGGGTCACTCACTCCAAACCACTATGAAATGCAAACATCACATATCTGCTTCAAGCCACTTGAATGCAAGTCGACATGGTTTTCCATTAAAAATTACAAGAAAAACAAAATTATCCTGACCACTATTGGTCATGAGAATTTGAACCGAACCCAACAAACGAACCAAAAGGCAGCAATCTAAAAAGACTACACGCAAAGAGGAATTTGGTCAACTAGTTGAATTGTCAAGGCACACGACAGCACCGACCAAGTGGCGATCAGCTTTGACAATCAAACTATTGAAAGTATAATGTTAATTGTTTAAAGTATGAAAAGATATACGTACCTCAATCCACGTGCTGATTTACATCCTGGTTATTTATGAAATGAGTGAATGCAACAAGGAGCTAACACGTGGTATTTATACCAGACTTGTCCCCAATTTTTCATATTGTTATGTGTGATATGTTGACGCTTGATCTTTTGGAGAAGTAAATTATCATAGTAAATAGCTAGTAAAGATCGGACGTCACAAGAAGTCAAAGAAGTTATAAATTAAAGGGGATCACCATGAATGTAAAAGTGCGGTAATTTGGGTTAAAAAATAGGGACTGAATTTTGTGTTAATCGCCACAGTTGTCAACCATTGTTTCTAATTTAACTATTCGATTACGAGATTTGTCTCTGCGTTCCCATTAGACGACAGGTCATGGTCCCAGAGCTTTTCTAATTTAAGTAATCAAACCCCGTCGTAAATAACTTTGTTGCTGCGCCTCTCCGCTATAAAAGAGGGTCACTGAAATCACTGGGGGAGGAAGACAGAGAGGACAAAGAGAGACAAGCCATTTAACCAAGAAGTGGCCCACTGAGACCAGAAGAAGCAAGAGTAAGAAGCTTGTGTAGCTGGTTGGGGGACTTCAATGGTGGAGTTGGAAGCTTGTGTAACTGGCTAGGGGACTTCAGTTGTGGAGTTGGAAGCTTGTATAACTGGTTGCGGGACTTCATTTGTGAAGAGAGCAACTTGTGTGGCTGGTTGGGGGACTTCATCTGTGGAGTAGAGAACTTGTGTACCTGGTTGGGGGACTTCAATCGTGGAGTGCTAAGTGTGTAGCTAAGTAGTGGATTCTGCTTGTGAAGGCAAGAGTGAGTGGAGCTGTTGTGGGGGATCAGTAAGGAGCGCGAAGGTTCAATTCTAAAACAGTGCTGTTGGGGAACCAAGACTGCTTAGTATAGCTGAGAACAGCTCAGCTCAAACAACTGTTTCATTTTCAGTAGTGTGTGCTGTGCTTCCCTAAGATACAAGTTTGGTCGAAAGACTCATAAGTTGGTGGTACAATATCTCTTAAAGAGGACTAGGATTACGGTTCGAGTACATTATCCTCGGAGAATGTTGATATCCTCATCGTGCTTAATCGCGGCAGAAAAACCCTGGCTCAATTTTAATGTTCTGCTTTTGATTTTGTCAAGGATACTACAAAACTCGAAAAGAACATCAACTTCAAGATTAATTTAGCCGACGAAACCATTTTTGCTGAGTGTTTTTTTAATGTTTCTCTAACAGTGCTACCATTCGCAACAAGTGCTAACCTGGTGCTACAAAACATTTTTTGATACACAAACATAACGGATGACCGCTTCGTCGTCTTATAACAAAGCCAGCAACAGGCAACAGATTCAAAAACGCTGTAGAAAGGAAAGGAGTTTTGATCTAAGTCCGAACAAGATTTTTTCTCAGCCGACTCTTTTTACAAAAGATTATTTACTTAGAGCAGTACTAGCTTAGAAAAACAAAGAACAGAGTTGTTGGGGTAGCATAAGTCTTTGATTCTGTAGGAAACACTTAAAGCCAAAGAGTTAGTTTAAGACGAACGGAAATTAAACGAAAGTAAGGAAGGCCTAACTAAAAGCTCAAAATCAGAAAAATTGGTATTCAGCAGTCGTGAGGATGAGTTCTTGTATTTTGCTGAACAGTTTGAGGCTCGTATGCACTCGTTAAAACTTGGTAAAGTTCTTAGTGGAGAAGCCACCTATCTAGATTATATGCAAACTGTTAGAAATAATTCTTCGGAGGAGCAACGCAGGCAAGCTATAGAAAAGGGGCGGGAAGAATTAGAAGAGAAAAACAAGACTTTGTGTTACGAGTTAGTTCAGGCTTTAGACAAAACATCAGTTCTTTTTCTTAGACCACATAAGGGTGATGGCACTAGAGCTTGCGATGTACTGTGAAAACGCTTCAAAAGTTTCGAGAGACCTCAGCTACATAAATGGATAGCACAATTAACGAGCCATAGGTAGACTTCTAGTGAGAGTATAGTAAATTATCTCACCGGAGCAGATGATATGGAATACAACTTAACACTAGTGAATGAAAGAATCAGTGGACAAATGTTTGTCTCAAAAATTCTAAAAGGGCTTCCAAAGGAATATGAAAATTTCGCAACCCTCGTGAAGTACAGCAAAGACGAGAAAACTCTAGTGGAAATTAAATGAGACCTGATAAACTTCGATAATGATTATATAAAAACGAGAACAGAGAGGGTTTTCTTTGATAAGGAACGGAAATGTTTCAACCGCCAGAAAAAGAAACATATTGCAAAAGAATGTAGGCTTAAGATAACGATTCATGAACAAATCAAAGCTTCCCCAATGAAATGTTTTAAGTGTGGTGAGCAGGGACATAAAGCTAAATTTTGTAGAAAGCAACAAAAACCTGAGAAAAAGTTTGTAGGTCAAAGCAGGAGAATCAATTAGAGAAGGTCACAAAAATTAGTTGAGGAGCAGAATTTAGAAGAGGAGGAAGAGATCTTTTGCTTCTTTCAAACTTCGGAAAACAACCTTGCAAATGAGCTACTTTTGGATTCAAGTGCTACCAGTCATATGATTAAAGACGGAAGTTTATTCATAGATATAGACAAGGAGTATTCTGGTACCATCACTAATGCACTAGAAACCTCAGAGAGGTGCAATTTAGCAAACGAAGATCCCCTTAGTTTGGGGCACAAGCGTTTGGGCCATAATAATATTGAGGAAAATTACAAACTGAAAGATCACACAGTAGGATTAAAACTAAGCGAGCACAACTTAACAAACTGTGAAACATGCCAGCTAAATAAATCAACGAAACTTCCATTACCAAAAAACTCAGGAACAAGAGCAAGCTAAGCATTAGAAATTGTCCATACTGACATTTTAGGGCCAATCAAACAGGAAGCGTTTGATGGCCACAGGTATGCAATAGGATTCGTGGATAGTTTTAGCAGATATCAGAAACTTTATTTTTTGAGGTCAAGGGACGAGGCCTTTGAAAAAATTGAACAGTTCTTTGCATCTTTGCAGACTTAGGGCAACCAGGAACCTTATAGTTTGTGACGGTGCAGGGGAATATGTCTCAAATGAAATAAAACAATTATATAGACAAAAAGGTGTTAGGCTTGAGTTCTCGGCACCGCATACACCACAAGAAAACGGAAAAGTTGAAAGGGATTGGGGGACAATCACGCCAATGGCTAGATGTCTTTTAGAGCAGTCGGGTTTAGAAAAAGAGTATGGGCCATATGCACTTAAAATGGCACGTGAGATTAAAAACTTTTGTTTCCGTTCAGGTATTCAGAAGACACCTTTTCAGGCAATGTACAAGAAGAAACCCAGCTTAGAATCTATCAAAGTGTTTGATTATTCAGCTTTCGTTCACGTTGAAAAAAGTTTGCGAGGTAAGATTGATAGAACTTCTCAATTTTCCCGGGGTCTTCAGTTAATAGTAAAACTTATTTGGTAGGTATTCCAAATGACAAAGGGTTCCTTAAGTGTAGAAAATCACTGAATGTAACTTTCAACGAGAACGAAATGTTTATTGAAGTCAAAAAAATGAAGGTGGAGATAGTCAACAAGCATCCGTCAGTTGGTGATAGAGATATAAACCCAGTAGCCGTTCTTGGTGAAATTGTGAATAACGAATTACTACCTAAGTTTATTGATGAAGCAATTAGGGATAAAAAATGGTACGAAGCAATGAAATTGGAATACAACTCATTAGTGGAAAATAAAGTTTGGGAACTGGTAGAGAACAAAGGAAATAAACCCATTGTTCTTAAGTTATTTGTTCTTAGCGGGGAGATAACAAGGTTTAAGGCAAAATTCGTAGCAAAAAGATTTAGCCAAGTTCCAGGTCGGGGTTGCAACAAAATATACCCATCAACAACACACCTCTCAACAATTCGAGTACTGATAAGCTACGCAGTATATAAAAACAACAATTTGAAACAAATGGATATCAAAACAACATACTGAAACGCTGACATCGAAGAAGAAATCTTCATGCAACAGCCCGAAGGCTTTGGAAAATTCGACAAGCAAGGCAGTTCATTAATTTGTAAGTTGAAGAAAAGTTTATTTGGATTGAAACAGTCCGATAGAAATTGGTACCTAACAATCAAAAATTTTCTCAGCCAATTAAATTTCACGCCGGCTATTCAAGATGAGTGTTTTTTCATAAAGAAAAGTGAAAACGCTATTGAGGGAATAGTGTGTCTTTGGGTAGATGATATGGTGATATTAGTGATATGTGACTATAGGGGTATAGTGGGATGCCTGAATTGTCTGGCATTAACGAGTGGAACAGATATTGCGCACGCAGATATTTTATTAAGTTTTTTGGTTCAAAATCCTGGAAAGCGACATTGGAATGCTGCAAAGGGGTGTTTACGTTACCTATAACAGACAAAATCAGAGACGATGATTTTGGAAAAAGTGAGAAATTGAAGTTAACAGGATTTTCAGACTCAGATTGGGCAGGCAACATAGACAATAGAATAAGTACAAGTGGTTTTTGTTTTAAACTTAATAATAGTTCAGGTGCAATCAAGTTACAAAAGTGTGTATCTACTTCAACAGCTGAGGCTGAGCTTAAGCCGTAGTTGAGGCAATTAAAGAAGCAGTACATTTAATAAACCTATCTCGAGAATTAACTTTAGAAATCCAGCAGCCAGTAAACGTCTTTGTAGACAATCAAGCTTGTATTGCTCTTAGTAAAAATCGATGAATAACGGAAAGACAAAGCACTTTGCCTTAAAAGTGCACTTCGTTCGGAAGTTAGTCGAAAGTTGACTATTAGAGCTAAACTACTTACCGCATGCCGGCATACACACTCACAAAAGCATTGGGGAGGGCCAAAGTATCACTTTTTTGTGATGTCCTTCTCGGAACAAACACTTAACATGACAGGAGTATTGAAAGTATAATGCTAATTTTTAAAGTATGAAAAGATATACGTACATCAATCCACGTGCTGATTTAGATCTTGGTTATTTATGAAATGAGTGAATGCAACAAGGAGCTAACACCTGCTATTTATACCAGACTTGTCCCCAATTTTTCATATTGTTATGTGTGATATGTTGACGCTTGATCTTTTGGAGAAGTAAATTATCATAATAAATGGCTAGTAAAGATCGGACGTCACAAGAAGTCAAAAAAGTTATAAATTAAAGGGGATCACCATGAATGTAAAAGTGCGGTAATTTGGGTTAAAAAATAGGGACTGAATTTTGTGTTAATCGCCACAGTTGTCAACCATTGTTTCTAATTTAACTAATCGATTACAAGATTTGTCTCTGCGTTCCCATTAGCCGACACAAACAAGCACCGGTTTATTACAACACTCGGCATTCAAACTAGGAAAATTCTTTTGGATCTTTTCATCTTTCCGTTTGTGCCCCCCCCCCCCAGTACCAGAAATTGAAAACTGAAACTTAATCACAGATTAAACGTCAAATTTAAACATCATCAAACCAACTTTTTTTCACCTCTGTAAATTATTATAAAACGATCGCTCTGATCTATACCGTACCACTACACATATTACAATTTTCCTCGTTTGTCTTTGTCAAGCTCGAAATACAGCAGGAGATACCATTTTTCGGAAGCAAAATTTTGACACGGGTTTAGATTCATACTCAATACTATTTTGCACAGGTATCTTTCTTTCGTATTTCCTACTCTGCCGGGTTTTTCATTCGTTTTTGTGGTTTTTATGATAATCATTGAATTTCTTACTTAATTGTCACGTACCTTAAGAACTGTTGTGTTAGTCTTGGAGGTAGTTAGGATCTCCGGAATATAAATAGATTGTTCTTGCAATGTTGAGTCAATGCTGGAGTATCTGATTTGAACACCGGCTCCTACTTCCAAAAGAGACGAAATGTAACCTTTGTGCTCGCTTAGTAAAGTATTATGGAAATGTACAGATAGTAAATGCAGTAACCAAATTGACAAAAAAGCAATTGAAATAAATTTTAATGTTTTTGATGCTCGGCTGGTCATGTTTTTTTAAATAATTTATTTTTAATCAAATAAGTAAACAATCAGAAAAAGAATTAAAGATTTTTATTTCATAGATGGTGACTTCAATCCGTAATAAGCCCGATCGAAAGCAGATTTTAAATTGAACTTGCATAAAATGTATAATTGCTATAAGACTAATTAATAACAATTCGGATTGATTTTAAACGAGCTGACAAACCTTTGATGAATGCTGGCCACAATCATATCGATATGCTTAAGATGTCGACGAGTTATTGCAAACAATTGTGTACAAATTCGAGTAGTTTTATATTTATTCCAATTTAGTTTTCATTGTCTTCAAAATTGATTTATCAGGCAATAAGCTATGACATTCATAAATGGTGGTATTTCCATATGAACTACACCATATGAACTACAGGCCAATGTTTATATGCAAAAGAGACAAGTAAATGAGAAAGAGTCTTTTGGTTTAAGGCCTTCATTTCATTACAGGAGTTCCAAAATATATTGTTGTGTAACAATCAAGTCAACAGTCCTTGAACAAGTTGAAAACGGTTACGCAAATATGTAATCATCGAAAAAAGTGTAACAAAACCTTTGCTGAATGTAATCCTTTGACTAGAGAACTTGAGAATTTATACAGCTCTGTTTCTAAAAAGTTTTTGAAGAACTTAATGATTTTTTAAAGAATTTCTGAATGATAACTAGATTAATTGTCATTTCAAATATTGCTAATTTCTTCTAAAAAGTTTTCAGATTCACCCAACGTTTTTTCTGTAGGGCTGCAATATTATGGTGTAAAATGATAAATTCAGCAAAATATTCCTCTTGGTTTTAATTTTTCAACTAAAAACGTTGGTTCTGATCTCGGATCTTTCAACGATCTCCATTTTGAAGTAAATGCTGATGCGAAACTAAGCTGCGAAACTTCCGACTAGCTCAGATTCATAAAGTGGTAAGTTAGTACCTAGTTAGTAGCACGTTAGTTAGATGTAGTGATTAATAGTTGGTTAGATGTAGTTGGTTCTAGGATGCCTTAATACAATGACTGCCGACACACTTTTTCACTTGTTAATTACAAATTCACTTGAGCTCAGATTTCCGCTGCTTGTTCAGTTGGTTCTAATGTGTTGTTAAATTGTGCAACACATTCTTCTTCGTAGTTCTAGGTCAGTTTATGCTGCTGAACTGGAGTAAATTTTGAAATTGTATGCACATGTACTTTTTTTGCAACATTCTAGTTGCGCTGTGATGAATTTGCTCAATCATTAAATATCATTAACCTTAAAAAAATACTATCCAACTTGAATAGTTAAAACCACAACGCGAAACTTGTACATACTACTGTACCAAAAAGTTACGTATAGCCGAAGCTTTTTGAGAGAAGTCCACAAGAATATTTGACTGAAATCAGATCTAGTCAGAAACGCGTCCTTACGCCTTTAGCATTAGCCTATAAGACCTTTTGTATATAGTAATCGAACAAAATTTCAGCAACATCACCGTCAATTTCATTCCGAAAACAAACACCTCTACCTGAATTTCCAAAAAAGCTTCTATTACCGTAAGCGCTTAAAATTGTCCACAATTTCGCAATTGCCTTACTAGGCTGATTAATCCAACACCTTAAACACTAGATCTTGGGGGAAAGATTGCCTATCTTTAATTTATAAACAGAACAACTATCGTGTTCTCTTGATAGTAATTTCTCATGGATGGATAGGACTTTATTCGTCCATCTAATTGCCTTCCCCAGAAAACTCCACCGCTTATCTTGT
The DNA here is from genome assembly GCF_964194025.1 of Convolutriloba macropyga. Lineage (NCBI taxonomy): Eukaryota > Metazoa > Xenacoelomorpha > Acoela > Convolutidae > Convolutriloba > Convolutriloba macropyga. The sequence goes on along the minus strand of NC_134474.1, from coordinate 49,901,666 downwards.
AAGGTTTTACAAGATTTTGGCAAATAACGTTTCTCTTGCAAGATGCAAGATCCAGACCTTTATCTTGCAGGAATCTTGCAAGATGACCGTCAAAAAATTTTGTTGAAAAAACACATGTTTTGCACTTGAAGACATTCTGAAAATTTGATCTTACAATTTGCGTAGCGATAATCTAACGTTTTTTACTGAATAAATGTGTAGATGGCGAAACCATCCACAATAAACATGATATTAAATCAACCAATAAACATGATATTATGAGTTAAAAATATCATTATCATGCTAAAAATTCAGAAATTATGATCAAAATTTTTCTGCTTATCACTTAATTGATCTCTCGGGCTTAAACAGAAAGTTTCATATGTAATTTACAAGTGATAAGTAGCAGCAAAATTAGAATAAGACTTTAATTACCTTCTGAGGGTTTAAATGATAAAATGGTAGCATAAAGACAAAAATGTTACAATTTAACTTTAATAATCTGAAAAAGTTTAATCAACAATTTTACGCGGCGTCATTTTTCATGACTGTTCAACTCTGCGGCGTCATTTATACATCCCCGGCGTCATTTAGAATGCGCGTTCAACTCTGGAGAAAAACTATTTTTTGTATATTTTTTCTTGGATAGTGTGAGTGCCAGACGTTAACGATCAATAAATTATAGGTTGAAGACTTTTGAGTCCAACTTGAAAAATCCGTCAAAATGCAAGCAATTCTCATTGTTTAAGATTACCGCGAAAAAATCTATATCATGCCCAGTATGTTCAAAGCATACTGGCAGATGGTTTGACAATTTTAGCAGGGATGAGCAGTCATTGCAACCAAAGCACCAACTCAGGCCATGGATATTGAGCTGTTCTAATCTTCGTAGTTCAGAAGCTTCAGGAAACCAAGTCGGGGATTCAAATAGAAGAACCGACAAAACACATGCCTTGAAAAAAATGAATTTGAGGTTGAACGGAACACTGTGCTTTACGGAACAGTGGTAATTGAACGACTGACGAGCTTTTAATATTTTTGTTTGAATGTGAAGACTCCAACTCATTTTTTTTGGATACCTCAATTCGCAGATCGGTAATAATAGTAAGGGAAGACATTTCAACATCACCAACATGTATTTTATACAATGACATTCTACTGATGTTTAAAAAACCGCTTTCAGCTGAATTAGGAGACAAATAGTTACAATAAGCCCACATCCGTAACAAGTATAGATCATTTTGAGCACCATTCAAGCAGAAATCGCCTTGGCATAGCAATTTTGTGTCGTCAGAGCTGCAGAAAGTCTTGATACGTCTGTTACGTCGATCATATACACCTAAGGGATGCGGCAAATGTGATCTAACCGTTTTTGTAGCGATAAAACAATGTTTTGCACTAATTGAATGTGTATTTGTCGAAATTCGTGAAAGATCACTTTTTATAGTCTTCCATTCCTTTTAAAAAGGGTTCTAGAGCAGAATGGCACTCCTACTTAGGGTAACTCACAGTTAAGAATCACAAATAGGGGTCATAAATTATTTGCCAGAAATTATTTTTTCTCTCGAGACTAAACAAAAAAAATCATATTTACTTTATCAATTCGGTTTTTGTGAGCACCAAGAAACGTGATATTAAGGCCTCTAGAGCCTTCCAGCTTTATGTTAATAACGTTTTAAACTATTTTTTTCCTGAAATTTGCTGTTTCACTGGCTCCAGTCACATTGAATCATAATCAGTTTTCAAATACCATAAAAACTTTTAAACTTTGTAGGGCTAATCTCAACCATACACCTAAGGGACACAAAAGAGTTGATCCTACGTTTGCGTAGGGACAAAAATAACATTTTTTACTGATTAAATGCGTATATATCAAAAATCTTAAATGGAAATGGCGAATTTTGTTAGCCTTCAAAAAAGCTCTATACGGCTTTCACGGGAGAACGGCACTCCTACAGAGAAAAATCCACACCGAAAATTCAATTATTGGGATCAAAAACTTTTGCACTGAATTAAGTTTTCTCTCAGGTCTAAGCAGAAAATTTCATATGTACTTCACTGGTGATAGGGTTTTTCGGAACCGATTTCCAGAAAAAACAATCAATAGTTTTTTTAATTGAAGTTGTTTTAACCAATTGTGATTAGTTTTTTAGGCAATAAGAACGTGATATTAAGTCCTCCAGAGATTCCCATATCAAAATTTATATAGTTTAACAAAATTTCTTCTCCGGAAATGAGCCGTTTCATAGACTCGTTACATCGAGTTATAGATATGGTTCAAATACCACAATAGCTATCTGACATTAGTACGTTGAGTTGTATCATGCACCTAAGGGACTACGAGAAAAATGGTCTAACGTTTTGCGTAGCGATAAAATAAAGTTTTTTACTGATTAAATGTGTAGATAGCAAAATTCGTAGGTGACTTTTGTTAGTTCTCAAATCCTTTTGAAAAACCTTCTATGGCAGAATTGCAATCCTACTAAAGATAACTAATAGTTAAAGGTCACAAATTGATTTATAATGTACTTTAGCGGTGATAACGATTTTGAAAAATCGATTCAACAAAAAAGATTTGATAAACGGTTTTTAACTTAATATTGCCTAAATCAGGTGTGATTAGAATTGAGCACAAAAAACGTGATTGTAAAGCCTCTAGGGACTTCCAGTTTTGTGTTTATTATTTTTCATACAATTTTTTCTCTTCAGATTAGCTGTTTTACTGACTCCAGTTACATTGAATTATAATCAGCGTTCAAATATCATGAAAACTAATTAGTATTATTGAGTTAAGCTCAACCATACACAGTTTTCTCACTCTACCTAACTATTAGAATGAGAAAAGTTCGCACCGCAAAACCACTCACTTTATTGATCCTCTTCCTGTTTCGGCGTGACCAAATCATCACTCCAATTTGACTTCAGAAGTCATGAAAATGTGTGAACAGATAGATCTTAAAAAAGACGGCACCCAAATACAATTTAAATTCTTTGAATTGTAAAAAACAGAGCACCGATACAATCCAATTCTTGGATTGTAAAAAGGAGAGCGCCTAAATAATAGCCGTTGAGAGGCTGACGGCGGCCATTAAACACGAATTACAACTTCTAAAATTACTCTCCATTCGCCTTTTATTAGTTTTGGTTACCTGTTCTGACAGCTCAAGGTACAGCTGACACTGATGAGTTTCCATTTTGTCCTCTCAAAACAACTTCCTTCATTATCTCATACGACTTAAAGACATCCATCAGTCCGAGCGCCACAAATTAAATTTAAATCCAAATGTGAAATTGAGTCCGATATTGCAATGCACCTGTCTGCTCAGTGAACAAACAACTGATAGTAGATATGTGAATTATGATAAAATGACTCATGATAAAATTTAATCGGATAGAGACACAGTTTGATCAGAGTAGCTTAACTTCATATATTCTGTTTCTGATCCCTTTTATGACGACAGGTACAAATTAAACTCAAATTAGTTTTTGACGACTCACCCAATGAGTGGGGAACTCAAAATATTATGTTTTATCATACCGGATGCAAATCAATGGAGGGAAAATTCGAAAGCAAGAGCAGGAAGTATAACCTCAAACAATTTTTTCAAGAAGCAAGCGAGAGTGATTCCATTGGTGATTTGGGCTGAACTTGTGATAATAACAATGATCGTTTATGAACCAAGATTTTCCAATTGAAAATTAAATTTGCTAAAAAAAAATTGTTATATGGCACATTATCACGTTGAAATAGCAGGGGCGCCCGAGGGGCGTTAAGGAATTAAATTTACGGCCTTTCAGCTCAGGTTTCCGAAACAGAATAGCTGGAACAACCGAGTTGATTTAACTATAATTCGAGTACTGCTACTTTTTCTTTCCCTTTGCAGATCCTTTTTTGCTTCCTTTAGCTGAACTCTTTGGTGACTTCTTGCTGCCTTTCTTGCTAGCTGAGGTAGGTTTCTCAGACTCTTGGTTGGCTTTATTCTCTAGAGCTGCTAATGCGTCTAACTTCTCCTGTTCTGCTTGTAGAATGCGTTGTCTGTATGCCTCTTTTCGTGCAGTTATGTCAGCACGTGCTTCATCAACCATATCCTGAAATTCAACACATCCCTCTTTGTTCAAACAATTGAGATTCAATTTTGGGATCTTTCCGTTTGTGCCCCCCAATTACAGAGCACGTGCCATTACATAGTAAATCACTATAAAATATGGCATGTGCGTTTGGGGTGTGCAAATAATATGCACCCACTAAGCTGGGGGCACAAACGGATGATTCAATTTTAATTTCGGATGTTCCGTTTCTACTTTCGCCCGTATTTTATGTAACGGTTGAAATAATCAAAACAATCTCGTAGAAAGTGGATAGAATAGTGTTCATTCATGAGTCCTCATGTTCGCAAGATACATGTCTATTGAGAAAATAAGTTATAATTGTATGCCACCCGGTACGTTATGCACCCTCTTATGCATTCCAGAACGTAGCAAACCAATAGGAGTAAAGAGCACGTGCATTCGGGGTCACAAATAAAATGACCCAATGAACTTGGGGAGATAGATCCAAAAACTGATGCATTTTGATAAGAATGGAGGGATCTTTTCCGTTTGTGCCCCCCCCCCCCCCACTTCAGCTTAGTGGGTGCATATTATTTGCACACCCCAGACGCAGTTGCAATATTTTTACATACTGATTTACTATCTAATGACACGTGCTCTGTAACTGGGGGCGCATAACGCACTAGGGGGGGGGGGGGGCACAAACAGAAAAGATCCGAATGGAGTGAGTAGTAACCTGGAGTGCCTCGTAGTCCTGAATCTGTCTGATCTTCTCCTGGTTCCTGGCTGCCACCTCATCCTCCCTCCTCTTTTTCATATCCGCCCTCACTCTATTCCACTCACTGAATCCACCTTCCGCTCCCTCTCCCTCGACAACTCCTCCGCATCCACCAATACACGCACTCCGTCTTTAGCTTTCCTACACACGCAAAGGACAGCTCAAACTAAATACAAAATCGAGTAATCGAGCAGGATTGTGTGTGTGCGCGCGTGCGTGTGTGTGTGTGCGGGGGTTTGAGTGTGTGTGGTGTGTTAGTGCGTATGTGTGTTAGTGTGCGTGTTTTGTGTATATGAGTCTTTGTGTGTATGTGTCTCTGTTTGTGTATGTGAGTGTTTGTTTGTGTGTGAGTTTGTGTGAGTTTTGTGTGTGTGTGTGTGTGTGTGTCTGCTTGTGTGTGTATGTATGTGTCTGTTTGTGTGTTTGTGTGCGTGCGTGCGTGCGTGCGTATCTGTTTGTGTATGTGTGTGTTTGTAAGAGTATGTGTGTGTCTGTTTGTGTATTTGTGTATGTGTTTGTGTGTGTGTGTTTGCCTGTGTATGTTTGTGTATGTGTGTGTGTGCATGTGATAAGAAAAACGATTAAAACTTAATAACGCCAATAAGTTGGTGCAAAACATAGTTTTACTTGCTAAAATGTTAATCATGCAAACCGATTCAATTGATATTTTCAATAAATTTGAAAAAAAGGTTTTCATTACTGGTGAATGGTAAAAAAGGTCGACGTCAGCTAATTTAGGCAGATATTATCTGAAACAACAGCCAAGATAAGAAAACATACCTGGAAGATTGCCGGAAAATAGCCGCCGTTGATTCCCATAACCATGATTGGGATTGAAAAAGAGAAAAAAACTAGTGAAAAAATTATTGTTGTACAAACAATTTTAAAGTGCGAACTATTTTGATGTCATGTTACGCTCTGATTTTTAGAGTGTTCCTCAAGGTGTTATTGATGTTAATATTCGGAATAATTAACTTGAATGATTGTCATTGTACAAGGGCTATTTAGATGTTTCACAGTGCGATTTTTAGCCGATATATTTTGAATAAAACTAGCTAGAAAGAGCCTTTTATTGAGCGGTTCAGATGCGTGATATATCCAGTTTGCCTTGTATTTCAAAGCCTTATTCGGTCCCAATTTAGCTCTAAGGAAGCCTGATTTAACTTAGTTTTTTATAAAGATTTTCCAGTTTAATCTTTAATTATTTCAGCAGGAATTAATAAACATTTATTAATAAGAAGTTTTCAAGTTCTATGAAGTTCTAAGAGAATTTGGTCAACTGGCTTTCGGGCTGGTTAATTGGTGTTCTGGAGCTCGTGGGTTCCGCAGGGCTGTACCTTGAGTTGTATTGGTCCTTCGTAAATATTTACTGATTTACAAGTTGAGCAATTGCCGGCTTTTGTACGTCTCTTGAGGTTTGTTAAGTACATATGCAGTTTCCGTATTAGCACCTACTTTATCAGAATAATTACTTCACCGAGTACATAGTTTCTCATGAAGTTATTCACCAAATATGCGAATTCATCGTCAGGGAACTCAAAAAGATAAATATTGAGGCTTTTAGGAAGTTGATATGTTTATCAGTAAACTGTCAATCTGCGGTTGATTTTAATAAACATCAACAAATTAGGGGCTACAGGCCTAGATGGAACAGTCACAGTTTCCACCTATTCTTTCCTTTGTTATCGCTTTCTGCATTATCGTCTTGCTCGAAACAGGTGTACTGGATACAGGCTGAAGATTCTTGAGGTAATGAAGTGGAAGAAAATAAAGGAAATATCAAAAGAAGAAAGACAATGCCAAATTTGTCAAGGAATTAATCAGAATTTTGGTCCGTTAAACTGGGAAACAGTTAGTAACTCCTGTCACCATGTTACGCACTCATTTCAATGTTTTTCTCGAGGTGTTATTGATGTTAATAAATGAAGCGAATAATGTGAAGAATTATCATTTTACAAGAACTTATTTTGATGTTTGACAGTGCGGTTTTTTAGCGCATATATTTTGAATAAAACTAGCTAGTAATAGACTGTTATTGAGCGGTTCAGATGCGTGATATATCCACTAATTGCCTTGTATTTTAAAGCTTTGATCAGTCGTTATTAAGCTCTAAGGACGCCTATTTTAACTTAGCATTTTATAAAAATTTTCCAGTTCAATCTTTAATTATTTTAACGAGAATTAATCAACAATAATGAGAAAGAAGTTTCCAAGTTTTATTAAGTTTTCAAGAGATTGTGATCAACTGATTGTCAGGCTGGAACTCCGGTGTTCTGGTTATCGTGGGTTCCGCTGAGTTGTACCTTGAGTTGTATTGGTCCTTCGCAAATATTTACTGATCTACAAGTTGGGCATTTTCCGGCTTTTGTACGTCTCTTGACGTTTGTTAAGTACATATAAAAGTTTCCGTATTAGCACCTACTCTATCAGAATAATTACTTCACCGAGTACATAGTTTCTCATGAAGTTATTCACCAAATATGCGAATTCATCGTCAGGGAACTCAAAAAGATAAATATTGAGACTTTTAGGAAGTTGATATGTTTATCAGTAAACTGTCAATCTGCGGTTGATTTTAATAAACATCAACAAATTAGGGGCTACAGGCCTAGATGGAACAGTCACGGTTTCCACCTATTCTTTCCTTTGTTATCGCTTTCTGCATTATCGTCTTGCTCGAAACAGGTGTACTGGATACAGGCTGAAGATTCTTGAGGTAATGAAGTGGAAGAAAATAAAGGAAATATCAAAAGAAGAAAAAAAATGCCAAATTTGTCAAGGAACTAATCAGAATTTTGGTCCGTTAAACTGGGAAACAGTTAGTAACTCCTGTCACCATGTTACGCACTCATTTTAATGTTTTTCTCGAGGTGTTATTAATGTTAATAAATGAAGCGAATAATGTGAATAATTATCATTTTACAAGAACTTATTTTGATGTTTGACAGTGCGGTTTTTTAGCGCATATATTTTGAATAAAACTAGCTAGTAATAGACTGTTATTGAGCGGTTCAGATGCGTGATATATCCACTAATTGCCTTGTATTTTAAAGCTTTGATCAGTCGTTATTAAGCTCTAAGGACGCCTATTTTAACTTAGCATTTTATAAAAATTTTCCAGTTCAATCTTTAATTATTTTAACGAGAATTAATCAACAATAATGAGAAAGAAGTTTCCAAGTTTTATTAAGTTTTCAAGAGATTGTGATCAACTGATTGTCAGGCTGGAACTCCGGTGTTCTGGTTATCGTGGGTTCCGCTGAGTTGTACCTTGAGTTGTATTGGTCCTTCGCAAATATTTACTGATCTACAAGTTGGGCATTTTCCGGCTTTTGTACGTCTCTTGACGTTTGTTAAGTACATATAAAAGTTTCCGTATTAGCACCTACTCTATCAGAATAATTACTTCACCGAGTACATAGTTTCTCATGAAGTTATTCACCAAATATGCGAATTCATCGTCAGGGAACTCAAAAAGATAAATATTGAGACTTTTAGGAAGTTGATATGTTTATCAGTAAACTGTCAATCTGCGGTTGATTTTAATAAACATCAACAAATTAGGGGCTACAGGCCTAGATGGAACAGTCACGGTTTCCACCTATTCTTTCCTTTGTTATCGCTTTCTGCATTATCGTCTTGCTCGAAACAGGTGTACTGGATACAGGCTGAAGATTCTTGAGGTAATGAAGTGGAAGAAAATAAAGGAAATATCAAAAGAAGAAAAAAAATGCCAAATTTGTCAAGGAACTAATCAGAATTTTGGTCCGTTAAACTGGGAAACAGTTAGTAACTCCTGTCACCATGTTACGCACTCATTTTAATGTTTTTCTCGAGGTGTTATTAATGTTAATAAATGAAGCGAATAATGTGAATAATTATCATTTTACAAGAACTTATTTTGATGTTTGACAGTGCGGTTTTTTAGCGCATATATTTTGAATAAAACTAGCTAGTAATAGACTGTTATTGAGCGGTTCAGATGCGTGATATATCCACTAATTGCCTTGTATTTTAAAGCTTTGATCAGTCGTTATTAAGCTCTAAGGACGCCTATTTTAACTTAGCATTTTATAAAAATTTTCCAGTTCAATCTTTAATTATTTTAACGAGAACTATCAACAATAATGAGAAAGAAGTTTCCAAGTTTTATTAAGTTTTCAAGAGATTGTGATCAACTGATTGTCAGGCTGGAACTCCGGTGTTCTGGTTATCGTGGGTTCCGCTGAGTTGTACCTTGAGTTGTATTGGTCCTTCGCAAATATTTACTGATCTACAAGTTGGGCATTTTCCGGCTTTTGTACGTCTCTTGACGTTTGTTAAGTACATATAAAAGTTCCGTATTAGCACCTACTTTATCAGAATAATTACTTCACCAAGTACATAGTTTCTCAAGAAGTTATTTACCAAATATCCAAATTCACCGTCAGGGAACTCAAAAAGGTAAATATTGAGGCTTTCAGGTACTTAACATGTTTATCAGTAAACTGTCAATCTGCGGTTGTTTTTAGTAAACATAAACAAATTAGGGGTTACAGGCCTAGCTGGAAATACTGGCTACATATGGCCTTGAGATCTATCTGAATATGAACTAAAGTATAGCACTATTTATGTATATTTATAGAAAAATAATCACGTAACTACGAGGCACGAAATAGGGGCGTGACACTACCGGACTTTATGAAAATTTTTAATGAAAATTTTTAGAAGGAACTGGGTTTTACAATTTTTCTATAAAACATATATAATCTGCAGGAATATAAGGATATACACATGTTTTTGTTGGTGCCGCCCAATTTATGTTTTCTTAGAAAAGTGTTTTGAACGAAAGCATTAAAGTTAAAGACAATTAAAAGATCTAAGAGAAATAAAAGTTAAGTTTAGACAAATTAAAATAAAGGTTAAAATTATTAAAGTTGACACAAGATTTAAGGCTGTTAAGGAACGTGAAAGAGGTTAAGATGGGCTAATTCAGAATAAAAAGTTAGAACATAAGTTAAAGTTGTGAGCCAGAGAAAACGTTGGAAGTAGCACTGACAAAAATAATGTTTATTTCACTGAGAGAAGGTTCTAAACTTGAATGGAGTAGAAGAAGTGTACTGGTTGAATGAATGGTTTAAAGCACTGGTTAATTTCTGGGATTGTAACACTGGTTTGATTATTTAAAGCACTGATGAATAGAACTTAATGATTGAGGGGATACTTAATCGGTTATGAGGTTAATACCTGTCGAACTATTTCAGACTTTCGAGATATCAAAGTATACTTTTCTCTCGGGGTGAAGCTGTGTTGTTCAGTTCGTCTTCTGTGTCGAATCGTTCAACTTTGTTGAGTGACATTGTAGAGGTTGGTGGCATTGAATTTCGTCTGTGTTTTCGTTTGAGAATTTCCATGTCTTCTGGTGATATAACTGTTGGAGGCTTCTTTAGCTGTTTGTGAGGTTTGCCATTACGTCTGCTTTCAAATGTTTTGGCACGGAAACTACTGGGTTGAGCATTATATTTGTTCCATTTAGCTTCATGGAGTTTGGCACCATTCGTCGTACAAAGTCTACTTTATGATATAAATACATGAAGAGGATATGTAAAACTAAGTTTCCAATAAAAACAATGATCGGTAGTGAGAGAGAAAGCATTATTGGTACTCGAGTTTATCAATTAGTGCTGGCTTGAATGACTTCATTTCTGTGGTAATTGGCTTTGCTATTTCGTCTAGTGATTTGGTTGATAACTTTCGATTGGAGTGAATGAATTCTGTTTTAACTTTCTTTAATAAATCGAGATTTGCTTCAGTGATGGTTTCATTTTTCGGTAATTCGTTAATGTTGGGTACTGAATCAATTAAATGTGCAACTGGGTTAGGCACTTTCACATTTATTCTCTTTGCTGGAAGGTACTGACAACTTTGAAAATCAGATCTAATTTTAATGTGGTCACTAAACATTGTATGTACACACTTTAATGTGATGAAACAGATGTTACAACCCTTATGAGGAAAGTTGGTCTGTCAGCCATTCTCGTCCATACCAATCTCACTAAGGATAAAATCACTTGAAGCTGATGTTAGTATCCAAATTCCGTAACCAAGGTTCTGTGCTCGTTCTGGGTTGGGTAACACAACCTTCTCTGTGTCACAAACTTTTAATGCTGTTATGGCATGATGAAACTTGAGGGTTGCTAGACACGAGGAGAATCCAGGGTGGGTTTCGATCGTCTCTTGACAGATTCGGTATCGTGGCGATCGAGCAGTTGTCATACTAAGATCTCGTCAGTACTGTTGTTTCCATCTGTCATTCTGAGATTGCTAAGTCTTCTGCCTCAATTGCCCATTGTAAGGCGTCAACAGAGTCCTTCTGGGGCATAAGGATTACGTTTGCACATAAGACTTCACAAAGTGTCTGGCTAGAAGCTAGGGGAATGGCTAGGTCAGTAAAAGTCCGTCTTCTACTGTCGAAATCTCTTGTACAAGTTTGGCACCATAATACGAAAGTATATCACTCATGGGTATTGCCAAAGTTAGACAATCTGGGGCGTTCTTTTGGCTATCATGGACCGCATTGAGGATCTTGATCAAAGATTTACGTGGTACTAAAGAGATTGGAAGGCGTTTATCAAGCTGGAATAGCATTTATAACATTAATTCTGAATGAATATAGGGCTGCTCGATAACATTTAATGACTGCGTAAAGAGTAAGAAGTAATGATGCTGCTGTGTCAAATTTGAAATTAAATTGTTGTTGCGTTGCTTGCCTTTCCATACAGGTTGCTATAACTATAGGTTGCTATTCAGGTCTACAATTACAAATTGTTCCTCAACTAGTTTCCAGTTTCTGTTCTGCTTTTCTTGCATTTCGTTCTGAACTTTGTTAACTTTTGCAAGTTCGTCAGCAACTAGAGAAAATTTCTCATCTGATTGGGCGCTGATTTCCATGACAAAGCCGTTAAGGCTGTTGAAACTGTTAGCTAATCGATCGATATTTTCGGCGTTTTGAGACGTTCGTTGGCAGGAGCCGAAAATTCTTGTAATTCCACCACATCCTGCGCTGCTCATAGCAATTCCGGGCCGCAGAGTTCAATTCCGGCTACTGCTGCTGCTACTGCGAGGGGAGCGGCTCTCTTCTGTCAATTTCTGTGGACTTCTTCTGGTAAGGAGTTTTTCGGTCTCATTTCGCAGTTTGAGGACTTCAATTTCTGCTTCTACTGTTTCATTGAGGATTTTCGCGTAGAGCCAGTCAGCATTGAAGACATCTGTTGTGTTTATGGAAGTGGTACTGTATGTTGAGTTACAAAACGCGGATTGCGAAATCCACTTTGTAGAGAGTTCGTGAAGTAGAGTCTTCGTGAACTAAGAACTCGACATTAGTAAACCTTTCGGTTATGCGGATCTTTCCTTCCTTTTGAAAGACTATTCCTCCGGCTAGCACTTCTTCCGTGTTGGTCGGTGTCTCAAACGTGGGGCCGAAAAGTACGAGATTTACAACAAATGTGAGTAACATTTTCGTGTTTCAATAATAACAACTGTGTTTCAGGATAATCTCCTGCTGATGTGGCTAATCTGGATGTTCAACTGGGTTCTATTTAACTTTCCAGTGTTTATTTGCTCATTTGTTTAGTATACTCATGCTTCTAGTTCTAATTTTCTCAATTTGGCACTTGTTTATGTGATATTTACATGTTTCAGGTGTACTCTAATTTTAGGTCATGTGTAGTGATGTGTGTGTTTATTGATATTAATATTAAAAATGGTGTTTTATGGTGTTGTAGTGTATTTGTTTGACTGAATGGTGGGTATATGGTTATGGGGATAGTGGTTGGGTGGTCGAATTAAGAAGTGTTTTCTTGTTTTTTCGAGTTTTTCAGTTTGTAAAGATGCGAAAAAGGACAGCTTAGTGAATTAGTAAGTGTCAGTCAGAGTAGACACAGATCGTTCATAGCCAGATTTCGTGGTTTGGTGCTAGTGTTATCATAGAGTGCCTGAATCTGTGTGAGAAGGGTGCTAAGACGTGTTCTAGAGCTTACCTTTATTAGGATACTTCCTGAACTGTCTTATGGTTGTCTCAAGAATAATAGTTAATCTTAAGGCTTACCTGACTAACTAAAGTTCTATTCCTCTAGTCTGTTACTCTTCTATCTGAGCTTCAGTAGACGGTGCACGGGCCCCAATGCTACGGTCTAACGTTTATCTCAATACAAAACAAGAGCGGAGTAGAGAGAGAGAAATATACTCTATTATTAAATCAGGATGGTAACTGGTACTGACTAAATTACTTTCTCTTCTGCCGAGAGAGGGTAGATGGGTAAACACATAAAGGGAAAGGAGGATAAAATAATATATCATTTTTATCCAATCAGGAAAGAGTATTTCAGTCTTTCTGAATAAAGTCTTTCAAATATTAAATATTCCTTTTTGGAAGTCATGTCTGACTCCATCTTTCCGGGGTTTAGAGTTGTTTTGACAGTCTTCCAATCGAATATAGTAGAATATAGTTTATTAATTTCCCTGTAGTCTCTCTGAAGGATTTTCTTTCTTTTTGGTTGTGTTGCTTGAAGATCGGCTCGTCTGTGAGTCGATCCCGAAACATCGGTTACCCAAAGAGCAAAGAGTGATCATCAACAACCACAAAAGTATCTATTCCACCACCACACTATCCAGTGGGCGGAGATCCTTCTGGGTAGGCCCGTCGTTGATGTTGTAGGTGTCCAGATGTCCGGCATCGACTTACCTGACTTACCTGGTTTGCTTGGTTTGTTTTTGTTAGCTGTTAGATGTTAAGAATCGTTTTTAGATTTACTACATGCTCTAATACATAGTATCCCTTCCGGTTGGAAAGAAAACTTAGAGATGTATGTTATATGTTTATGTGTCAATTGTTGTTTAACAATCTATGATTTTGGTCGTGACATAAAGGAGAGTATGTCAACGAAATGGCTAATAACGTTTTTGTTTTCAGTGACATGTGATTTGTCGGCCATGCTGGTCAATTTTGTTACAGGAGTTGAACATATATCAATCAATGCTCCTGTTTGAAGTCATGAGTTATTCGAATGGTATTAATTCTTACAATTGTTTTGTCATACTTCTACAATTGCCAATCTGTGAGTTGTTACGGAGGAAACGTTTTTCGTGTCTGTAAGAGTGTGAAAATGCTGTTTATCATTTTGTTATATTTCTTTATTCAGTTACTAGTCTGTTATGAATTGTTTAAAGGGTTACAGATCTCGCTTATGGTAGTTTGCAATGGGTATGCCCACGGATGACAATTTCCTAATCTCAATTTAACAGTTATTTCTCCAACTTCATGAATTAATTGAACGTCTCTGTCTGCGCGCTTACGATCTAAGGATCAACGTGTCCCGAGATCTGAGTACTGTTTTCTATGTGACTTGTTACAATGATATTAGAGTGTTAGTTGTTACTATAGCTATCGTCGTATAGTAGCTGTTTGGGTTACATATATTTCATGTATTTTGTTTTGTCACTTTTACAAATTTGCATGTGAAAATTTCGATTTGAGTGAAAATTCTGTTCTCTTTTGTTTTTAATCTGACTGTTTCGTATATGTTACTCTAGTTTAGATTTAGAGTTTGTTATGAATAATAAATTTGTAATGTACCTTTTGTATGGTTAAATTGGAAGTTGTATTAAGGTATTCAATATGTTATAATCTGTTTTATGAGAAAATGTCATGTCCTATAGTATTGTGTTACTCACAGTGTTGTTAACATGGCTTATGAGTCATTTATTCAAATGTTATGCACATTATTCATGCACATTATTCGTGTAGTTTGTTTGTTCTGTTTTTATTTTATTTGCCTATTTGCTTTATTTACAAAATTGCATGTGTGTTGCATATAACTAACTATGGAGAAATCTTTGCATATTTACATATACAGTTTTATAAAGTAGGTTAAGTTTGTATTTAAAAAAATAAAAACTTGTTTTTGGCTTTAAGCTTTTTATTTCAAACTGGTGAACAATAAGTATGAGGAATGGATATGGAGAATAACATAAGAGGAGAGGTATGTTCTATAGTCAGGGGTAAAATCCAAAATCATTAATTTACAAATTTATTTAAATATTTGGGAGAATTTGTTTGAAATGATAAAGATTTACAAACATATGCAAGGATTACAAACATGGTTTGGTGATATTACAGTTTGTTGTATTTTGTACCTCAGTTCGTTATATACTGAGACGTTGAATTGTTACTTGTTACAATGATAGCGTTACTATAGCTTCTGCGTTTGTTTCGGATGGTTACTCCTTTCACAGTAATGATTATATTCTTTCAAGAAGTATTCGTCTTTTGAAAGATAGTATCCAAGTAAGTTAACGATTTCCTGTAAGGGGGTTTCTGTTATTGATGCTTGTAAGGCGTTGCAAATTTCTCTTTCTGTATCTGGGATCTTTCGTTCGTTATTAAAGTTTAGGCGGTTTGTAATTGCCCTATTTGTTACACTCCCTGTGAGGTGATATACATGGTACTCCTCACAAGGTTCGATTGCTTCCAGAGGTACCATGAGCGGTCGCTCTGGTGCGTCCTTTGGCTGGAACACGCAGTAGTTCTTAATTGGGTCGAAGTTTCTCAATGTTCCAATAGTATAATTCCATTTTAATTTGTAGCTGTAATTTAGAAAATATGGTGATGTCAATTGGTCATTGATATGGACGTAGCTTTTAGATTCTGTATGTTGTTTGTCTCTAAGGAATGTATAGTATATCAGATTGTGAATTAATTTCGTCTCATGTACTCTATAATTGTTACTTTGAACGTCCTTTGGTGTAGGGTGGAGGAAGTTAAAACTCAACTGGAAAATCTGATGTTGCTGTGTAAAGACGCTGTACGCGGATAGATCTTGAGAGGCTTTTGCCACTAAAAGATCAAAGTTACAGTCTACTGGTAATCGAAACTCATAATCGTAGTCGTACAGGAAACGTTCCGTAAGACTGTAGAATTGTTTTAGCTTAGGGTATTGAGATTGGTGTATTTTATCTCTACCCATATTTTTCGTGCTTCTTTTTACAGTATTTGTATTTTCCGACGGGAGTGGTGGAAAAAATTCTGATACACGATCTTTCAGTGTATGTAATGGTGCCATAAAGAAATTGTAGGATCGAGAATCAAATGGCATTTCTGCCCAATTTCGGTACGAGAGGAGTGGATTGTAGTTCATTCCGTGAGGGTTACTAAGATTTTTTGGATCCTTGTTTTGGAACCAAATCGTCTCCATGACCGTCTCGGTTGGGGTCTGTTCGTTTGTGGATTGATGAAAGAACGATTTTCTGTTATTAGAGCGGGGTGTCACCGCATATGGAAATCTTAGATTGTTAGTGGTTGGGATTGTTGTTCTCGTGAATAAACGTTGTCTAACATTGTTCTGTGTATGTGGTTGATAAATTATGTAGTTGTCTGATGGTGGGGGTGGACGTACTGGCGGGGGGTAATTTGGTAGGGGTGGTGACATGTATGTGTCACTACTGTTGTGGTTATAGTTTTGTCTTGGTCTTGTGTTTTGATAGCTATGTGCAGCTATATTTGTTCCTTGTTCTGATATGTTGTTAATATTGTTGTTACTAGTATCAAAAGATTGAAGATTTCGTCTATTACCAAATTTGTTTTGTATCTTTCGTGCTATTTCTTGTGGTGTCTGCACGATTTGTGTTTTATTTTCCAGTTCGACTCTGAATGTTTTGACTTTCTCGTCATCTGTGATCATATTGGTTTCAGTCTGTGTTCCACAGTCAGATGCACAGTCCCGAATAGTCCCGGGGCTGGATCTGCCTGATTCACAACTCAACTCTCCTTCTTCCACTTCGTAGGAGAATGGCGAGTCTGATTTGTATGGCGAGTCATATTCCATGTTAGATGCCATAGTTGAATGCTAAAACTCAAATACGATTAGTTTAGTCTGAATTATACCTTCGATTTATCATATACTTGTTATTATAAAAATTGTTACACATTCTGATCTCGTTTTTGCAAATTTTTTGTATGGTAGGTCGTTAGTATATTAAATACTTATAATTAGTTTGTTTTAATCTTATTGTTCTTTATGAATGGATGAGTTCTAAAAAATGAAATGGTAAAGTAAAAAATTTGGCAAGTTATGGCGGGTGATGAGGTAATGTTAGTTGTTACTAAAAGGAATTGTTTGTTTTTAGATTTCGTATGTATCAGCCGAATGAGTATCGTAGTATGTGACTTCGTTTGTATGTGGCTGATCATTTTTAAGAATATCTAGGCTGTAGCTACGATTTTGCATTTTGTTATTTGTTAATTTTAATTGGTTGAAATCTATTGGCGGGGGGTTCTGTATTTCTAAAAGTCTGGAAGTTGGTATTAGTTTATGTTGATTATGTTGATTATTTGATGGTTGAGGAATTTCATATGATGCCGGTTGTGTTATAGGTGATTCGTATGAATAGGGTTTAATGGGCATGTGCGATTGTTCTATATTAGGTGCGCTTGGAATTGGTATTGGGATTGGTACAGGTGGTAGACTACTCAAGCGTTGGTACGCTGGAGGTGGTGTTATAAGTTGTGGTGGTATTGGTGGTAATGGTTGGGTTTTATTTTCATTTATTGTAGTTAATGTTTCCATTTTGAATTGTTCTGTTTTGTGTTTTCTTTCTGGTAGTGGTGGTGCTTGTTTCTTTGTTGGTGACTCCAATGTACGTAGTTGTAAACCATGTTCTGTCCTGCGTATAGTAGTGTTATAGTGTTTGTAGTTCGTATCCACATAATGTTCTGTCGTTTTATCTCTACGAGTTAATGTTGGTATTTCTGTTGAATGTCGTCTGAAATGTTGAATATGTATTCGTGAATTATTATGTTCTTTACTGTAATGTGAATTGTTATCATCATTACTATTATCGTTATTATTGTCGTAATCATCTTCTTGTATTTGTGCAACTAGTTGGGTTAGTGTTTGTGAGAATATTCCAAAAATTCCTGTTAATAATGTTTTTGTTATACTTGCTTGTTTCCCAATCGCTTTATGTATTGCAAAAGCGTTGTAGAATTTTATAATTAGGTTTGTTACAAATAATATCATGCTCATCATCGCATAGATGATAGCCATCTTTTCAAGTATGTACCATGGCCAACCAAAGATAGATAGTATCTGATCTTTCAGCCATGCTGCGTCGAAAATTTCCTTCCAGTTTATACTTGGTTGATCAATCTGAAAGTTATATCCATTTATGTTCAAGTCTTTTAACCATTTAAGTGAATGTTCATAATTTTTGTATGTTTGTAATAATCCTAATTGTTCTAATTCAAGTAGTTTTTGTGCGTTAGCAGATTGTGCTTCTTGAAGCGGTTTTTCGCGATCTCTCATATATTCGTGTAGTAAATCTCTTTTTCGTTCTTGTATTAATTGTTCTTTGCTAAATATTCCACTTTCAATGAGGCTTGCTTTGCTGAACATATTATCAAGTACTATTTCTTCCGGTGATATTGTTTCTAATATTGTTTCTACTTTTATT
The DNA here is from genome assembly GCF_964194025.1 of Convolutriloba macropyga. Lineage (NCBI taxonomy): Eukaryota > Metazoa > Xenacoelomorpha > Acoela > Convolutidae > Convolutriloba > Convolutriloba macropyga. The sequence continues at coordinate 49,883,371 of NC_134474.1, read as the reverse complement.
GGATATGGTGTCAATCTGTATCTTACTGTTCCTTCTGTGTCTATTGAGATCAGTTGATCGAAATTACTATGTGAACATGGGACTGTTTTCGCCCAAAGATATGTTTGTCGTGTTAGTTGATGTACGTATTGTACTCTATTTTTGTATAATATTGGTATTTTGTCGTAACATTCACGTGTTTGTGGTACGTATAGTGGTGATGATTTCTTTGCACATTTGTACATTTTCATTACATTAACTCCTTCTTGTTTCACAAATATCGATCTGTCTCCTGTAAGGATGTATCCTAGGAGTGGTGTGTTCGTTTGCACTTGTGTAAGTGTTAGTTGTCTAATATTGCGAGTTTGTTCACATATTTGTGAAGAACTCGATGGCTTGTAAACTAATGCGTGAATAAATGTTACTCATATAGAGGTCCATTTTCATTTGTAGATGTGTGTTCTCGTTTACAAAACCATAATAATAATTTTGATGTTTTTCGTCTTCATATCTTGTGTATGCATTTGACATAATTTGCTGTGGTTTTATTTTTATAAATTTTTCTTCTTCAAATTTGTCTTCCTTTCTTGTTACTTTAAGTCCTGTATGCATATCAAAACCATATTCGTATATTATATAGATATCATCGTATTCTGTTTTATGTAACGGTTGTGGTGATCCACATTCTCGTTCAATAATGGGTAGATTTCAAATCTTGTTGCGATTGAGGATGTATCATTAAATTTTACTTTTTTATGTACATCTGGTTTTTGTACTGATGACCATTCCGCGTTTGTTTCTATCCAATATCGTTCCTGATACTTAACCATATATGCATCAAACCGAATAAGTTCGAATAGTTGGCAATGTGTTTGGGGTTCCCAAATGATTGTTGCTTTTGTAAAGGGTGTTGGTAAACATTCTCCCTTGTGGAGATCACATGGTAGTTTTGTTCCCATATATGATATGTCTTTTGTATCAGGGTTTAATATTAATGAGACTTCTTTTATCTCTAGAGTCCATTCTAAAATGTCAATTCTATTTTGTTTTTTGACGCCTGATAGGCAGTTTGATTGTGCATTTTTGATTTCATTCGGCACCCACATTGGGTTTGTATAATCATATACTAATCTTCCATATGGTGGTACCATAGGAGTGTCTCCATTGAATTGTATATTTCCTTGTACGTTTTCTAATCTTTTTTGTAATGGTGGGTTTGATAAAATTGAATGATATGTTATGCCTTGTTGGTCTGTATTTTGTATTTTTAAGGAGGTTAATTCTGGCGAGTTCGTTACGAACTTCGTCTGGGTCCAGGATTTTCGTTCTTCGTGCATCTGATACGTAATAGCTCGGTCTGTTTGATCTAATGTAATGAGTGTGTTGTGAACACCATTCTACTTTTTCTTTGATCGTTCCTGTAACAGCATATGCTTTGATTTCTACAGCTTGTGCTTTTGATAATAATTGAACTTCTGTTTTTGTCATTTCTAAGTCTAATGGTTTAAATTTACATGTGCTGATTTTGTTCAGTTCGTAGTATTTTACGTTTGTTATTTCTTCTGCGTCGCAGTCGTAGTGTTCGATAAAAATGTCTTGAGGTCCTACTGCTGATCCATTAATGTTTTGTCCTTTTAATTCAACGTAATCTCCTTTTGTCTGTCGTTTGTTTCTTTTATTATTTAGTTGGAATTTTTCCAAAATACTGTCTGTTAATTGTTCTCTGTAAAAATTCCAATTTCGTGTCCAATTATCTATGGCTATTTCCCACATTTGTTCGTAATCTGTACTATTCTTGAATTCTTTTAAGTCTAGTGAATTATACTTTGATGGTAATTTGTATATTTCCGTTTCAAATTTTGTTTTGTTATTAAATACATGATCCATTAATTTGTTAAAGTTATCTTGGTCGGTTGCATTTATGTTATTTGTTTTTGTTTTTCTTTTCTTTTGGAAACTTTCTATATGTTTTTCCATACGTTCTTGTATGTGTTCTTTAATTTGTTCTCTGATATTTTGTTTTATTTTATATTTTGATCTTATTTCTGTGTCTATTTTCATATAGATAAATAATGTTATTAGTAATAATATTAGTATTATGGATTTTAATTGAAGCGGCATGTGTATGATAGTCCTGTGTGGGGATTATAGAATGTTGCAAATCCTAAAGTTTGTTTAGTATATCTGTCAAACTTATAAACAAAGTCAATACAAATAAACGGTGCTGGTGTCGTTGTTGTTACTATAGATGGTGTTGTTGCATGAAATGGGTGATTGAATATCGTATCGTATTTAATCGTTGTATTAAATTTTAGTTCTAGAGATGGTGTTGCTAGAACTTCAAGTGCTGTATTTCGTTGGCGATGTGTTAGGTTTAAGGTATTTGTAAGTCTACTTCTTGACCAATTTGTGAGAGTATCTCCAAGATTAGTTGGTCCGTATAATGGTGGAGGTGGGTTCCAGGTTTTATGATCTAATGGAAAAAGATATGTATGATCATTAGTTCTACTTAAAGTAGGTGGATTTGGATTGAGTACGGGTGTTGCTCTAGTTCTTCCAGGGTGTGTAGATGATAATCTTATTTCTGGTATAAATGAAGTAGGTGATAATGGTGTGTTTTGTGGTGGTTGTAGGGAATTTGCTATTTCTAATCGTGGTACGCTGATAGATGTATTTGTTAATGAGGATGTTCTTGGTGTTCTTCGTGGTGTTGAACTTGTACTTGCGGATTGTTGCGGTGATGTTGCTGACCAAAGTGAGCTGTTTGGTGATTGTATTGGTTATACACGAAAGTGTTCTTGTACAAAATTAAAATCTTGTCTTTGTTGTGTTGTTGGCGGTAAAAATGGGTTAGCTCGTAGTTCTGATGTTGTTGGTGTTGGAATAGTATGAACGCTTGACTGACTTGGTGACGCGATACTAAAGTTTGATAGTGTTGGTGTACCTATTCGACTTGGTGGTTCTGTTTGTTCTGCTTCTAAGGGTCTTATTATGTTTGATTCTATATCAGTTGATCCGTATGATACTAATGTAGAGTCTTGTGTAGGAAATGATAATGATGCTCTACGTCTGCCTCTTAGTAGATGTCGTGTATCTGTTCTTGCTCTTCTTACTGTATATGGGTTTTCGTTTTCGGGGTTTGTTTCTTCTATTTCTGGTGATGTGGGTATATTTGTTAGGTCTGTTACTTCGTTGTGATGTGGTCTTTCTGGGTGATTGTTACTATTGTTATTATTATTTGGTGAAGCAATTTTTGCTGTTTTTAGATAATTTCAGGCTCCCGAGCCTGGTCCAGGTGGTGGATGTTGTATGTACGGTGGGGCTAGTATAACTACTGGTATTAATTCTTGTTCTGGTTGGTGTGTTTGAGCTCCTAGGTTTGTAATCCAAATTTCATTCGTTGTTAATCTAATATTTAATTGATATATGACAATGTTACCATGCAATGGTGATGTGTTGGGGAATCCAATTTGGAGGTAGAACTTTTGTGTATGTAATGTATGATATATCGATTCTTCAATGTCTGGGTTGGGATCAATTTTTATGTGTTTACAAAATATTCTATTAGTCCTAAACACATACGTACGAAGAAGTATATTATAATTGCAATTTTTATAAATTTAAATATTTCTAATTCGACAATATCTATATTTGTTTTACATATGTGGTAAATATCGGGGTGAGTTTCATGCATCGGGTTATTGTACTGGTGGGCTTGCATATACGACTCGGCGGTTGCGTATAACTTCGCTTATTGTTATAATAGCTAAATATATCGATATTACTACAATGCAAGGTACTAGGAGTATTGTTAGGAAGAATATTACTTTAGATAGTATAAAGTAGATTGTGATTAAGGATTCGTTGAAATCTATTTTTGAAACTGATAAATAAAATGTGTAACTTTGTTATCAATTATGGAAATGTGAGGTGTAATGCTGCACTGAGAAGTGACAGGTATTTGCTCAATTGTAACTGACACTTAACCGTGCCGCACTACAGATATTATTATACTGTATTTATCTGTAGATTACTATTACGATTACTGGTATCATATCTGAAAGTTTGTGTGACAATATATTTGTTAAAATTTTTCTCTTTGGTTTTGTTTTCAAGAGGTGTTTTTATCGTCTATAAGAGTTATAGCGTCTTTTTTACATACAACTATAAAAACTGTTTTTAGTTTGTTAAGGTCAATACATTGATCTGTTTGGATCTGTTGTTTCAGTAAGTTATACTCTGTGATTGTTTCGTTACAAATGGTTATTTGTTTTAGTAATTCAAAATGTTTTTCTCCCCAAAATAGTTTTACTTCTTGTCCGCTTTCTGTTTTTCCTTCAATAATAAATAAACAATCTTTATCGGAGAATTGACAAATTGTTGTTCTTATACTATCGTTATCAAAATGAATGTGGTTTCCAAATGAGTAATCTAATTTTGCAAAATTTTCTCTTTGGACTTGTATTTTTATACAAAACTGTTTTGTGTTCAAAGAGTTCAAAAACTCTGACACTTTTATCATTGGTGGTTTTTCATCACTGTGGTGACTGTAGTGATGGATTAATCTTTGGTAGAAGAAGTTCAAATAGTTTAATGAGTAGTTAAAAGGATTCAGCTTACCTGGTGGTGTTGAATTGTTGAATGAAAAGGATAAATGAACGAGTTGCGACAAATATGGAAAAAGTTATGAAAGAAGTTATGAAGTGATTCAAAATTTGTTTAGTTATTAGATATATTGAAATATATGAATTTCTTTTTTTTAAGATAGAATATTTTTAGTCTTAAGACTAAATTTTGTATTTGTGGTTTAGAATTTTCAGCTTAGCTGAGTTTTTTCGCAAATTTTTTCAGATTTTTGAACAAGTTTAACGGTTGTGGTTTGTGCGAGGCAAAATCAGAATTGTGATTTTTACTTTCTTTTCGAAGGCTCTCTATAATGTTGGTGACATTTTCATATCTTCCGTTTTTCATTTTTTGGATTTTAAGTTGTCAATTTCAGTAATTACTGGGTCCAATTATGGTGTTAGTTTCCTCGTTTGATGAATTGGACTTTCCTCTGATTGTTCCGATGCTCTTTGTTCTCGAGATTTTTGTTTTCCTTGTAATTGGTATGTTGACATTTGTTTGATGGTTAGATGGTATACTTTCAGCATGGTATGTTAATTCTTTCTTGGTGCCAATTATATGGTATCAATAAAGTTAGTCTACTGTTTTTATGTCAATTATGCTATGTCTTTTGTTCTGAAGTGATCTCTGTCATCATTAGGATGGTTAGTTATTGATGGTTAGTGGCGCTAGCGGGTGATGGTTAGTGGTGCCCGTTATTATCAATCAGCTTGGTACTTTTTGTTCTAATTGGCTATATGGTATGTCTGTTGTATGCCTTTGATGGTGCAACTCTGCAGATGGTGCAACTTTGCAGATTTTAATTATTGACGTAGTTGGAATGTTTATTTCATCTACTAATGATCTTGGTAAGACCTGTCTTGTTAATCACCATTGTGTTCGGTGTAAATGTTAATTGGTTTACCATTTATGTTTTGTTACTAATTGCGTCTGCATAGAGACCGTTTGTCTCTGACGTTTGTTGTTTAAGATGTTGTCAATTTGGGAAGTTTTTCCCTGTAATTGGTTTTAGTTTTAGTTTGAGTTACTAATGAGGTACGGAAGATGGTGTCTTTACTAATGATGTCTGTGACATTTTAGTTATTGACATCCATAAAATAATAACGTCCGTATTTTCACTAATGAGTTGTATGATGTCCGCATTTTGCACTAATTAGGTGGATAACGTCCGTTTTTTCACTAATGAGGTATATGACGTGTTAGTGAATGACGTATATGTAAAGTTTTTGCAAATTGGTTTGCAAAAATGTGCAAAACGTTCATACTATCGAAGATATCTTAGTCGAAAAGTGTAAATGTATTATGAGTTTGATTTGGTTAATATACATAGACATGTTCGAATGTAATGAAATAGAAGTGTTTATTTATGTTTTAGATCTGATCTTTGGTGATTATGAGGTGTTGGATATGGAATGGTGGAATGGTGGAGATTCTGTGTTTCTGTCATTATTTTGCATGGAGGAAGTTATTCTTAATAACACTATTCGCATTCGTTATAGCTGAGAATTGTTATATGCGTATTCGGCTTATTCGTTTATTCGTCTGACTGACACATTGTTGAAGTTGTTCCGCATGTTTATTCTTGTTATGTTGTACTTATTATTTTGTTACTTCCACTTTGTCGTTTACGCAGTTATTATGCCACGGTGTACATTAATTGTTTTTGTATTGTTATTCTACTTAGTTCTGTTTCCTTATTTTCTTTGTTTTTCTATGTGGTTAGTCATCTTTGTTGCCCTTATTATTCCGTAAATGGATTATTCTGAATTGTTAACAATTTCGAAATATCTATTCCATTCCGAGAGTGTTCACGTTATTAAAGATTATAACACTCTTGTATCTTTGATCTTTGGTCTTTGTTATTATTATGTTTTGTTTCTTTGTTTACCGTAAATATCAACTATCTCATGACGTCTATTCCAGTTCAAAGCTTGTGAACATATAAAATATACTCTTTGTTATTTGAATTATTTTGTTACTTGTTTTCTTGTTTACATGAGAATTTACCCTTGTTAATCTTTAGTCGGGGTTTCATGGGCTACTATCAATACCAATTTGTTTTTGTATATTCTTTATGGATACTTTTTATGGATACTTTGTTTATTTGTTTATTGTTTTATTGATGGATATCTTCGGTGGTGGTGTGTGTTGGAGACGTGTGTTTGACATCTTCGGTGGAGATGTGTGTTGTCAGTTAATAAAGACGCTTCAGTTCTGAGTACAGATATTCAGTTGGTAAACGTTGGCAGTTTCATCCTAATTTGTGTATTTTCTCTTTTTGTCTTTTATAAATGTTTATCCCTGTTACTAAAAGGTGTTAACGGTTGGGTAACATAACATTTGTTAACGGTTGGATAATATAACATTTATTAAAATCATAATTATGGGTCTTGCATCAAATGAGATGTAAAAGTTAAATTGCATTGGTATTGTGTGATTTCTCTATGGGTTAGGGGTTAGGTGGATTTGAGCACCTTTTAGTAGTGTTCTTTATATATCTGTTCTGTTTGTTATTCATATTGTTTGTGTACTTTTTAATTTATATGTTCTTTTTTATGTTTTGATTTTATGGGGGGGTTATGGCACACAAGGTTCGGGTTAGGGGGGAAGGTGTGTCTTGTATAAATACTAAACATATGAAGCATAGTATGAAAATGTTGAATATAAAGTGTAGGAGTACTGAACACTATCGAGGTGTTGTATTGGATGAAAGGAATACTTTATAACTAGTTTGTGATAAAATAGCCGTGTTAGTATATTAGTTGTTGAGTGGGTAGTATTTCCACTTTAGGTTGTTACACTAGCTATTGAGGAGTAACGAACTGTATACTGTAAATGGAGGTAGTACTTTAATGGCATTAGTACTATTATTATTATTATTATTATTATTATTACCATTATTATTATTATTATTATTATTATTATTATTATTATTATTATTATTATTATTATTATTATTATTATTATTATTATTATTATTATTAATTATTATTTATAGTAAAATTTTACTGACAAGGTTGGGGAATTGTTATTTTCCTCTTTCGAAGATTGTAATTATGAGATTGTGTGATCTCATCAGTTGGAGTATACTGTTTTGATTTTGTTTGGCTATTGGGTTGTTTTAGCGTTGGGATTTCTTTCGTTAATAAGTAGTTTTGTAATTCTAATTTAATATGTTTTTCTTTCGGAAAGTATGGTACAATATGATTTCTATGTATTGTAATGTGTTTATTAGTATTGTCCTTCAGTATGTATGTTGTTTCTGTGGGTTTATCAACAATTAAATATGGTCCTGTTTTTAGAGGTATTAGTTTCTTTGATACTCCGTCAATCTGTTGTTGATTTGTGATCAATACGAATGTGTTTTTATCAAGTGGTTTCGCTGTTCTGAACCTTGAATTTAATTCATCAGTTAACTTTTTTCTATTTCGTAATATTTTTGTTATTGTTTGGTATGTGTCATTATAATGTTTTTCTTTGTCAAGAAACCATTTTGCGAACGTTCCGTTTTGTAGTTTTGCTATTTTTGGGTGATTGAATTGTTTATCTAAGTGAGTATGTGCGGGTTGTGTTTTGCATGCGCTTGTTCTTGTTGGGTTACAGTTTCCCATCTCGTCTGTAGTTGTTCCAAGTTTAATCTTTGTTGGTTTTCTTGGTTTTTGGTTGAAAACAACTTCATAAGGTGACATGCCTAATCTTGTCTGGTATTGCGTATTATATGCATACGGAAAGAATTTTGCTTTTCTAGACCAGTTTTGGTACTTTTCGTTGAGTAATGTTCTGATAAATTGTCCAATTATTCTATTAGTTCCTTCCACTAATCCGTTTGTCCAGGGTGCATATGTTGTGCTAGGTTTAAATTTGATTTCAAAGTAATTGCAAAGGTGTGTTAATTCTGTATTTATATATTCCGATCCATTATCGGAACGAATTTCTTCGGGTAGTCCGAATTTCATAAACCAATGTTCAAATAATGCTGTACCTGCATAGTGTGCATTGTTCTGAGGCGCACACATTATTGTTACGTAATGTGAGAATGCGTCTACTATCACAAAGATAAAATTATTTCCTTCAGATGTAGGATGTATTGGACCTTTTGTGTCTATCATAATCATTTCATTAAAGTATGTTTTTGTAGGTGCTAATTGTTCTTGCTTACTTTTTGTTTTTGTGTTAGCGAAAACTTTGTTTGTTTGACATTGTATGCAGTCTGCGATCAGTATTTTGATCCAAGTTGTTAAGTTTGGGAAGTAATATTTTTCCATAATGTTTCTTTTTGTTTTTTCAAGTCCCGTGTGACCAACTGTATCTACGCAATGGTTTTCGTAAAAAACACATAATAGTAACGTTAGTGGTAAACAGATTCTTTGTATTGTTTGTTTTTTATTCGAATAATCATTTTCATTATGTTAGTTTTTTCGTCAATTGTAATTGATTTAAACTTTCTGTAATACGCGAATAGTCCTTTATTTCCGCGTATGTCCATTGTTACTGAATGTGGTTTATTGTTATTTTTTTCCACATTTTGACTTTATGAAGTACTGGATCTATTATTTGTGTTTCTTTAATCAACTCTTCTGTTACTTTTGTTTTTTCATCATAGAAAATATCTGTTATTTTTGCATGGTCGAAATTTTGTTCTTGTTTTACATTGTTGATTAATCTAAGATAGTCATCGTCATGATGAGTTATGTATGGTCCTTTTTGGTTTTTCTCTATGATTAAGTCATCTTTTTCAACAATTGGTGATTGCCAGTTTTTTGTTTTTGGTTTATATTTCGGTACTAAATTTGTTTTGGTTTCGGTATTATATTTTTCATATGATATTGGATGGTATTCGTTTTTATCAATGTTAATTTCAAAGTAGTTGTTGTGTATATTGGCTAGAACTGGATAATGTGTTGTGTCTTTGTTATCGTTGTTTGTATTGTTGCAAATGCTGTATTTGCATTCTAGGTTATTTGCAAATGGTGTTTTTGCAAAAAAGAATTTTATGTTTTCAGGTATTTCCACTGTAATATCACGTGTTTTTGTAAAATGTTCTTCATCTATTGTTCTACTGAGTAGATCTGGTAAAGCTAGGTTTTTTCCTTCAGTCCATATAATATGTAAGTTAGGAAATTTTATTAGTATCAATTGAAATCTGTAAACTCTATGGTTTGGTTTATTCTTTTGTGTAAAAAGGTAAATGATTGGCTTGTGATCTGTAAATAAAATAATTGGGTGATTTGAACCTGTTAATAAGAATTCGTATTCCGTAAGTGCGAAAATAATCGCTGAACATTCTCTAATTAGTGTAGATAGTCTCATTTCAATCGGTGTGAAAAGTCTAGAATTTGCTGATATTAATCGCATTTTCTTTTCAGTTGGATGTTGTTGCAGTAATGCTGCTCCAATGCCTGTGTTGGACGCATCTGTTATAATGTAAAATGGTTTTGTTGTATCTGGTATTGTTAATTCTAGGTTAATTGTTATTGTTTTTTTCATTTGTTCAAATATCTTTTGATGTTCTTTAGTCCATTTGAAATCATTTTCTTTGTGTAGTAGATTGTATAATGGTTGTAATATTGGTTGCATTCCATAGACGTATTTGGCTAAGAAATTTATTGTTCCGAGGTATCGTTGTAAAGCTTTCATACTTGTTGGAGGTTCCAGTTTTTGGAATCCATCAATTCGTGATGTAAGTGGTTTTACTTTTTTGTCTTCGATAATGTGACCTAAGAATTTTACTTTCTTTAACATGAAGTATGTTTTATCAGGTGCTGCTTTTAAGTTCTCTTTAAGCAGTACTTTGTGATATTCAATTAGTGTCTCGAACATTTGTTCGTAAGAGTTTGTTTGAATAAAAATATCATCCACATAGGTGATGACTGTTCCTTTTCTAATTAAAGGGTAAAGGAAATGTGTTAAAATTGAAGCGAATGCTGCTGGTCCGATTGATATTCCGTAAAATAATCTTTTGAAACAATATTGTTCGTTTCCAATTGTGAAATGTGTATACCGCATTGATTCTTCATCTAATGGTATTTGGTTGTATGCACTATTAAGATCTGCTGTTGTGAATATTGTTCCGTATATTCTTGTTAAAGCTACATCAACTGGTTCAAATGGCCAGTTGCACTTTGATTCATCTATCATGCTGTTCAAATATCTTGCGTCTAGTACAATCTTTAAAGATTCTCCTTTTCGTAGTATTATTACCGGGTTTGTGAATGTATTTCCTGTTGATAGTTGTTCTTTATTTACAGGTGCAATTATGTCATATTTTTTGAGAACATCTAATAGTTTTTGTATTCGTTCTCGAAGATGTATAGGTACTTTACTTATTCTTTGTTTTTTGAATATTGCATCTTTTTTTATTGGTAAGTTCAATTTTACTTTCGTTTTTCCTACGTCAAATTTTGTTGTTGCGTAGACTTGTCTATAGTCTAATATGATTTTTACTACTTTTTCAAATTCTTCTTGTGTTAAGTGTGAATGTTGAAAATCAAACATTTTTATGAATTCTTTTTCTTGTTCTGAATATTTGTTTATGTTAAATTTGCATTTGAAGTTTGGTTTTCTTTCAAATGTTGCGACTTGTTCAATAGTTTCGTTTTCTTGTATGTTTAATATTTCATCGATATCGTTTTCATTTTCGTATGTCAGATGGTATAGTGCTTGGAATAAGTCGATAGAGTTTGTTTGGTATAGTTCGTTATCCTGTTGTTTGAAGCTAATATTTCTGTTCACGAAACCAATGAGTCCTATATTTATTGTTATTCGGTGTCTATTTTTGTTGATCAATAGTATGTCCATAAAGTATTCTTCGTCTGAGGAAAAATCTTTTATATCTGTAAATGATACGTTATGATATTTGTTTATTGGTTCGAAATAGAATTTCGATTTCTGTATTGTTTTATCATTTGAGTGTCTCATTTGTTTAAATATTGGTATTGGAAATGTTATGCTTTTCTGTTGATTTGGTTCTATATAGATTGTTTCTCTATTAATGATTGTGTATAATCGAGAGTAGTAAGGATAACCTTTAGTACTATTCATGTAGAATATAATATCGTTGTCTAAATTTGTATTTGTATTTAATGTAAGTTTGTTGGTATTAACATTTATAGTCTCGATATATTCTTTGAAGAATGGTGTACCCAGTATATTATGATTGCATTGTGTTACATAGAAGTGAATGCGAAAATTGTTTTGTGGTTTGCTTCTATTGTTAGAAATTCTGTCTGGTGTTAAATTCAGTGTTACTGTTCCGAATGTATCTATTTTTGTATTATTTGCAGCTGTTAGTGTTTTGCTTGCTTTGTCCAAAATCATTTCTGGATTATTGTATTTGATTTCATTCCATGTATCTTCATTTAGTAGGTTTAATGTTGCTCCGGAATCTAATAGAAAATCTATTTCTAACATAGGTTTTTGTTTTGCAAAGTCCTGTTCAAATTTCTGATATTGATACATTGGTAATATCCATGTTGGGTTGCTTTCTAATGTATTTATTACAGTATTGCATGTATCTTCATTGGCATTGTAAAATTTATCTAGTATTTCTTGATCTTCGTCTGAGGACTCTGATGTGTACTCATATTCGTCGATTCCTGGTGGATCGTTATTTGATTTTTCTTGTTCTACGCTATTTATTCTATTTTTGCTATTGTTGTTTCCATCATTTCTCCGTTCTTTTGAGTAATGTCTGTTATTTTGTTCTCGTTGGGATGAGTATCCTCTATTATCTCTGCTATTGTTATTTGAATGATTTCTATTGTTACTATTAGAACGTTGTCGATAGTTATCGTTTCTATTTGAATCTCTACTGTTGTATCTTTGTCGATTATTATTATTATTATTTTTGTTACTATTATAAGGTGATTGTTGTCTTGGATTATTTCTGTCATTGTATCTTGAATTCGATCTGTTATTATTATTATTATTATTATTATTATTATTATTGTATTTGTTATAGCTGTTGCTTCTATGATAACTGTTGCTTCTGTTTCTATTGTAGTTATTCCTGTTATAACTAGTACTTCTGTTATTATAATTATTTGATCTATTATATCCTTGATTGTTTCTACTATCTCTGGAATTTCTATTATGGTAGTTATTTCTTGAATGTGATCTGTATAGTGTCCGACTTCTGGAGTTGTTATATATTGGTGACGTCGGTGGTAGTTTTCTGCCATTGACATTATTTGAGTCAATTCTTCTATTTGGTAAGTTTTGATTGTTTCTCATGTGACTGTAAAATGATCTTTCTTTCGGTCTTGTAACACTATCTCGACGTGGTCTTTTGAAACATCTTCCCTTTGTGTGTCCATGTGAGCTGCAATAGCTACAAAACAGAGCAAACTTTGGTCTTCCTTTAAAATTCTTTTTGTCATATGTATTGTTAATTCCGTTTAGAACATTGCATATTGTTCCTTCGAATTGTTCTAAGTCGTTTTGATTAAGTTCATTTATATTATTACAGGCTATATTCATTTGTTTCAGATCTTCATTGATATTTGTTGTAATTTGGTTTACTTCATATAATCTTTTGTGATTATTAGTTATTGTTCTTGTTAGGTCCATTTGGTCTATTTTCTCTACTAATGTTTTGAATGGCATTTCTGGTTCTCGTGGAGTTTGTTTGTGGTTTGCATGTTTCTTTAATGCTGCGTTTTTTAATTCGTTGTCTAAACATCTTATGAACGTTTGGTTCATAACACTATTTCTGTAATCTTCTGTGTATAGAGAATAAGCAGTTTTGACAAGAGTTTCTATTCTTAATGCTAATGATCGTAATGATTCGTTTGTATGTTTTTGTAATTGTTGTAATATGATTTTTGCTTGTTGTTTTGATTTTTCCGAATCAAACATATCTGAAAATTCTTTGCAGAATGTTTCCCAATCTAATTTTGTTTCACTTGGAAGTGTCGAATACCATTTTTGTGCAGGTCCCTGTAAAGTATGTAGTATTAACGCTGCTCTTTTTACTTTCCATTGGTGATGTCCTGGTTTATTTACCGGTTCAATGCCACTGCTGAATATCATAGCAGCGACAATGCTATTTAAATATTCTTCAACAGTATATGCTGGGTCTGTTCCATCGAATGGTCTTATTGTTGTTGGTACTGAACCACTGCTAATGTTTTGTTCAATTTGAGGGTCTTCGTTTATGCTCATTGATGTTAATTGTTTATAAAATGGTAAAGGTGGTTCTACTACTGTTGTTTCCCTTTCTTCTGTTGTGATTGAATTTGTTCTTCTATTTTGGTTTTCTTGTTGTTGGTTACTATGTCTATCAGTATTTTGTATGTTTTCATTTGTTGTATGTTCATAGTTTCTGTTATGGAAAGGATTTTGTTGATTTCTGTTATGTAATGTATGTTCGTATTCCGTTCTATAGTTATTTTGTCCCTGTAGATTGTCAAGTGTTCTATCCAATTTATTGATTACCATTTCTAGTGCTTCTTCTTGTCTTTTTTCCATATTTCGGCTCATTCGATGATATTTTTCTTCTAGATTATTTATTAATTTATTAGTATGTTTTGTTACTGTTTGTGTAATCTCGTTTTTTAAGTCTTCATAATTATATTGTTGTTGTTCCCAATTTTGTTCTTGGTTTCTATAATTGCTATTTACCGAGTTGATGTACATTCTGTTGCTGTTAATTTCGTCCTTGTTTTGGTATTTTCGTCTGTTTTGGTTGACCGATGGTGGGAATAGATTGTCAGTTCTAATTTCTCTTTCATCTGAATCAGAATTGTCTACATCTTCTATTGTTTTATTGTTGTTTCCGAATAAATTTGATGTTAATAGTTTATCTGGTTTTATTGTTGATTTTTGTTTTACTTGTGGATTATTGTCCAGTTGTGTATCTTTTGGTGTTGACGTTGATGTTAAACTTTTTGTTATATTAAATGATGATGATCCTGATTGTGCTTGATCCAATATTTTCACGTAATTTTCTATTCCTTCAATGAAATTAATACTGTCTGAACTGATCTGTAAAGTACTTTCAAAATTTTCTGAATAATATTCTTTATCCCAAATATTTTTGAGTTCATCACAGAGATATCCTATTTCGTCAGGATATGTCTCTCCGAACTGTATTCGTTTTTCGTTTATATGTTCAAAATTGTCTAACCAAAAGAGGAAAGTAAATTCCGATACTATTTTTATGATATCTTTTGATGCTGTTTTTATTTCTGGTTTTAGTTCTATTATTTTTGTTAGCCAATTATTATAGTTTTTGATGTCAAATCTTAATCTGTCATTCACAGACTGTACCTGTTGACGACTTTCATTGAGGTATCCACTTGTGTTTCTTATTATGTTGTATGTTGTGGATGTTATTGCTGTTAGTTTTGTTCTATCCTGTGATTCTTCATGTCTTTTTAAAAATATTTTTAGCATTTCCGATAATGTTGTGTCATTTTGGAAATTAAAATATGTTCTTCTGTTGTTATTTTCATTTGTTAATACAAATGTATAGTTTCTGTTGTATCTATCACTATTCAGTAGTATTACTGGTAGATAGTGTGTCAAATGGTTGCGGTTGATTTTTATTTGTTGTATATGGTCTGTCTCTTTGAAGAGGTTTCTCTTCAAATTTAGGATTATTTTGTGAATTAATTCTGTATTTTCTTGTGGACAATCATTTGCGATAATAAAAGGTGTTAATTCGTTATTATGGTTTGATTGTGTATCAAATTTGGAAGCCATTTGTTATTCTTTGAATTTTAATCCGTTCTGTTTTTCTAACAATAGTTTTTGTTATATCCCTCAGAAATTAGAATTGTTTACCCAATTTAGTTCAGCACTGGTCGCACCAGATAAGACGTGTTCTAGAGCTTACCTTTATTAGGATACTTCCTGAACTGTCTTATGGTTGTCTCAAGAATAATAGTTAATCTTAAGGCTTACCTGACTAACTAAAGTTCTATTCCTCTAGTCTGTTACTCTTCTATCTGAGCTTCAGTAGACGGTGCACGGGCCCCAATGCTACGGTCTAACGTTTATCTCAATACAAAACAAGAGCGGAGTAGAGAGAGAGAAATATACTCTATTATTAAATCAGGATGGTAACTGGTACTGACTAAATTACTTTCTCTTCTGCCGAGTGAGGGTAGATGGGTAAACACATAAAGGGAAAGGAGGATAAAATAATATATCATTTTTATCCAATCAGGAAAGAGTATTTCAGTCTTTCTGAATAAAGTCTTTCAAATATTAAATATTCCTTTTTGGAAGTCATGTCTGACTCCAGTGCGCCGATGGAATTTAGCTAATTTCGGATCAATTGTTTTTATCGTCATGTAGTGGTAATTCGTTTCAAGTTTAGTTTTTTACTGATATCTTTTAATTGTGACAATTATGCTTGGTTTTCACTGGTGAATCTATTAGCTGTGATGCATGTGAGCATGTGGTAGTGTTTTTATGAAAATCTGGAGATATATAATGACATGCTTGTGAGAGAACAAGAAAAGTAATATAGTGACTTTTTCATTTTTGAGCATTAACTTTTCTTTACTTGTGAAATACTGGTTATAAACTGGTTCTAAGGGTTCTAGACGTTTGCCCTGGTTGCTAGTAACAATTGTGTGTGATATGAACAGGTTTGGAAGAGTAATTGGTAATAATTTTTACATGTAATTTTGTCGCAATTTTGGTCATTTTTCCACATCAGGACAGGTGGTACATATATGCTAATTTTTCAATTTTTAATCAATTTTGAGCAAATTTTTTGGCTTAGCTCACTAGGTAGACATCTGTGGGGAACGACTATGTTATAAATTCAGGTTTTGGATTAACTTTTTTATTCGTTTCTGAGAAATTGAAAAATGCGAAATTTTGGGGTGCTCGCCATCACTCGATTTTTTTAATTGCTCAAATCGGGATCAAATTTGGCAGATCCCTTCGGCTCAAAAAACCCTGCAGCGCAAAAAAAACTTGGCATGAATTGAGCATTTTAAACAAATTTATGACTATTTTCGTGATCTAAACCTGGCTAATTTTGAATAATCAAATTTGGAGTCTAATAAGTCGTCACTGTTCATACAATATCGGTACTGGACGGTTATAGTGGTACTGTCTGTGCCTGGTATTAATGTATATTACTGAATTATACGGTTTGTAACGGTTTATCGGGTCAGAACATTGATTTTGGTGACCAGAATGCTAATTTTTAGGCATGATTTTTCCACTAATCGAACATTTTCAAGAGATGTGTCAGTCTGGTGATGCTCTAGTGGCCTAAATCGAGTGCTATCAACTGGTACTGCTATGTATAGTTATCAGGAGTAGCATTTTGGTAGCATTGAAGGTGATTAACATGTAATTTGTTCGATTTTTTCTGAGAAATTTGGTCTTTTGCTTATGGTACGTCATGTTTGATGCATAAGTTGACATAGGTTGAGGATGATTGATTTTTAACTGTAATTGAGGCTCATACTAGTGACTACTATTAGTGGCAGCTATTGGTGCAGTGTGGTGCATGATTTATGGTCATTATGGTGAGGTTTTCACTCTAGAATTTGGGCTGAAGTTGATCAAATATGTGCAGATTTCGATTTTTCACTTTTTCCAACATTTATGCATTTCTGTGCAATTGTATGAGTATATGGGACAACTACTAGAGAGACTGAATATTGGATATGGGTTCATATATCGGATATTTGGTACAATTTTTCTGGTCTAAATCTTGCGCGTTTTTGACAAATTTGAGAAAAGGTTGGTAGACTTCAGTTTTTTGCTTATTTCAACATTTAACTTAACAATTTTCAATATATTCAATATGAGCGTGAAGAACTTGAGCGTGCAGATGTTTTGACCTAATAATATCAGGTCCTCGCCGTCACTCGATTTTTAAAATGCTTGGATCGAGCTCAAAATTTGTCAATCGCTTTATCGGCTCAAAAATACCCTGCAGCGAAAAAATTTGGACTTTTTAACTATTTTTGCACGAGCTATAACGTTTTTGCTGCAGTGAACCTGGGTTTTTTGAAAAGACTCAGGTAGAAGATAGGTTATTGGCTATGGGGCTATGTTAAACTAACTCAAAATTCAATGTTAAACTAATTATAAGGGCTATGGTTGGGCTGCTCATGAGTAGGGCTAACTGAATCAACAATAATATCTGACATATTCGTGTATTAAGATGCATTTTTTTAAGTGTTCGTGTATTAAGATGCGTCTTCTCTCAGCTATAATTGAAACTAGGGGGCTGGTAGTGCATATTACCAATAACATAGGAGTGGGGAGACTGGTGGTATAGTTAATTTTTATCAGAAGTTAATATTTTTGATTTTAGAGGGAAATAACTGAATTTTTACTGACAAAATTGGGACAATTTTAGAGCTTATTTGGTCTTAAGTCTTCATGGCTGGTACTAGGGTGAGCTAGGACTGGTTTTTATGGTAATACTAAGCTAGTTGGGGTTCTACAAGGTTAGTAGGCGGTATAGGTGGCATCAATCGGGTCAGGTGGGGCATAAAATGACAAAATTTTTGAAGCAGTGAATTGAAGCAGATGCGCGAGTTTCATTTTTTTTGTCAATTTTCAACATATACTAGAAATTAACGGGCTTTAATGGTTTTTGAGATTGTATCATGTGTGTGGCAGCTGGGAGTAGATGTTGGCGGCATTTGGAGCAGGTTTTGGCATATTTTTGGGATATAATTTACACTACATTTTTATCAACTTTAACGCACTTTGGTAGGACTCGGTATTTTTGTCATAACTGAACTTTTATTAATTTTTGACGAAATTCTTGGTTACTGGGATGTCGAGCATGAGCAGTATAATGGTCTAGGGCTATAAAATGGGTCAATTGGGGAATTTTTGTAGGAGTTATCAGTAAATTCGAGCGGATTCGAAAAGTGTCAAATGTCAGGGTGCTCGCCGTCATTCAATTTATAAAATGCTCCAAATTGCTTCGAAGTCTTGCAGGTCGATTTGCGATTTGTCTGCCTAAAAACCCTGCAGCGCAAACATTTGGAGTGATCGGGGCATTTTTGACAAATTTATGACTGTTTTTCTGAAGTGAACCTAGGATTTTTGGAAAGGTCAAATTTAGGCTAAGTTTCTCGTACCTAGAACGCCTAGAACGTGTTGGAATGGGACAATTATAGCTGGGATCGCTTCTACTGGACAAGCGCTTTTCAGAATACTAGGTTAATCGAGGTTCGGACAAATGGTTCTCGAGATATATCAAAATGACAGGATTTTGAGGTCGAATTTTCTCGATTTATAGGCAATTTTGGGGCTTTAGGACCATGTTGCTCGGGTTTGTTGGGCTTTTCGGGCAGATAGTGGGTACTGCTAGACTGTACTGGGTCTGTACGGGCTAAGGGATGTAGATTGTTATGGGTAGAGGGTCGAACACTTGACATATAAGCTTAAGAACGATATTAAAGTCCAAATTTTCATAGCCACTGGCTTTTTCATAGCCACTGGCCCCTGAGTTTTGGAAGACTTAAGTGCTGAATTCCTACATCTGTGACTATTTCTCTCAGCTCATAAAGGCATGCTAACACTGATTCGTATGTGGGTTTGTGATAGAAACTAATTTTGGTAACTAGACTGAAGACATAATGCTCAAAATAGGGGTCAAAATATATTAAATCTTTGCCAATAATTGGTGGATATCTACGTTTGATGCTACTTGGTGCTGCTGGGTACCAGCTTTTGACTCGTCTAGCTAGTCCTTTTGCCATTTCAAGGTCTGCTGATATACAGTTTGCAAAAAAGTGCGGAGATTGTAAGATATCTGTTGGTGAACTGAGATATGTTGCATTTATTTCTTGACTGAAATGATTTAAATTTTGGTTAGATGAGCCTGGTGAAGAGTTTTTTTGTTTTTGACCTAGTGACTGGTTGATTTACTGAACTGCTGGGCTTTTTCCTGAATATTTTGCTATGCTTGCTCTCACTTGGTCTAATTTTGTCTCTCTACTTGGTATATTTGATTGTTTTGCGGCTAGTGCTGATACTTTTATTGCTTCTCGTTTTTCTTCTTGTTCCAATCAGGCTCGTGCATTTCGCGGTCTAAGACTTCCTGATCTTCTAACTTGGTCAGGTCGGTGAGGGTTTCTTCTGTCTTCTTGATGCAATATGATTTCTTTTTCTAATTTAAAGCCACGTATCTTTTTTTGCTGCTGGTAACTCTCTGGTGATTTAAATTAACTTTTCTCCGGTTTTCGTTTTGGGTGAAAAAGCCGAGCTCTTAGTTTCCTCTCAGTAAGCGCAAATTGTTATTCATGTGTTTCTGGAGGTGACCCAATTTCGAATGGTACTATTGCTGGTTGAGGCTGTTGAAGAGGTGGAAACATTTCGTCATCTGATGAAGATGATACCATAGGGACACGAACTTCTGGTTGTTGTTGCCTAATTTCATCCGCAATCAACGGATTAACCGGTATTCCGGCTATTCCTTCGGCGTCTAGGTTCGGGTCGGCTAGGTTCTCATTCGAACTGCTATTTTCTTCAAATAAGTTTGGAATTGCTTCATCTGAACTTGAAGAGTCAAACACCGGAAGATGTACTGGGCCGTCCGTGATCTAACTGCTACTCTTGGTGGGGTGGTGCTGCTGCTACTGGTTTTGCTAATGGTCCTTCTAGGGGAACGTTTATGGTCACTCTGACTGGGTCCGGTATCACGGTTTTCGTTTTCTAGGTTTCTTTTTGCTGATTAATTAATTCCGGAATCTGTTTATCAAAGAGATATGCTTCCATGCGCTGTCGTCTGGATGGATCAGGTTGAAAATTTGCATGATTGATAACCTCAAGATCTTCAAGGGTTTCGCTAGGTTTGATTGGCTTCAATCTGATACGGTGGACACATTGCGTGTAATGTGTGTTTACTTTTCGAATAATGTAATTTGAATCAGTAAGGAATTTTTCCACTTTATACAGCGGTAGTAATTTCTCAACGTGGGAAGCAATTACTATTGATTGTTCTAGCAACCTAGAATTCAAAAGCAGACAGAATGGTTTTTCTGAAATGGGTTTTGCTGAAGCTTTGTGTTCATAATACTTTTTATACTTCAGGTACGTTGTTGTCAGTTTTTCCTTGGTTTCACCAAACATTTGCATCACGGCATTTTGCAGTTCATTTTCAAAGCTTGAATTTACTGCTATTTCAGTCATTACTTTTCGGGAGAACCTTATATCAAGGGGTTTTATTGGTTCTCTGCCATGGAACAAACTTGACGGACAACAATTTATTGGTGAATGATATGAAGTATTATGAATGAATGTTGCTAGAGGAACATATTTACAGTCTTTCGATTGTTCGCCAGTATTGATCTTCAAGATTTGTTTTAATGGTCCATGTGATCTTTCTACTGCTCCGATAGTTTGAGGGTGCTTTAGTGAGGCGTGCTTCAACTTTACTTCTAAAGAACTTGCTAATTCAGACATTAACTCTGAAGTAAAGTTTGTTCCTGAGTCACAAAGTATTGTTTAAGGGATGTAGCTGTGTTGGCAGAACACCTTCTCTAGTTCTCGAGCTACTGTGTCAGCATATTTGTTGGTTTAAGGGACTGCGAATAGGTATTTTGTGAAAACATCTATTCCATTCAAAACAAACTTAAACTGTGTGGACATAAGAGGGCCTACTAAATCAAATTAGAGCATATCTCCTTGATATGATTGTGGTGAGCTAACTGGTTGCAACTTTGGTGTAATGTGGCTTTTTGGAATTCTGTTTAATTGAAGGCAAATGAAGCAATTCTTAATGAAACTAATGAAATGTTCAGTGAAGCCTTGATAATAGAATCGTTTCTAAACTCTTGAATTGTTGCTTTGATGCCAAAGTGTCCTGCCGTTTGTGAATTATGGAGCCTATATATAGTCTCTTTCCAGAAATGCTTAGGTATACACAATTGTTTATGAAGTACTTTTCCTGTATCATCGTAAAAACTCCGGTATAAAACATTCCCTTCAAGAATTAGTATGTTTAAATGTTTGTGGTACTTTTTAAAATTCAATGAAGCCTACTTTAGGTCTGGTTGTTGGTTGTTTTGCTGAAAACAGCCTATTACCCTTCTAATATCTGCATCTTTTTGTTGCTGCTCTGCTAAATTGAGACTGTTTAGGTTATCTGTGAGGTCCGGAAACTCATCTAATGGATTTGGGTAATGAATTGAATTTATTTCTTGTTTTCTTTTAAGTTTAAATAGCCCTTGTATTTCTGTTATTGGTAAAGTACTCTGACGTTTTTTGTATTCATCATAAAGCCCAATTTTTTAGGAGCATTTAGTGCATCTCCATTTAGTTCATCATCAGTAATTCTAGTGTCTAGTAGTACATCTAGTTCAACATCAGGGTTTTGTGCTTGTATCATTTTCTATTTCTTTAACTGGAATTCTATCAGTTAACTTCAAGGAAATTGTTGCGGTTTTATCATTCTCCATTATAAAACGGAAATCTGCTGCATAACTAGCGCGTCCAGGAATGTGAGCAATTAATATGTTAAAGGCAAGCATTCTGTCTAAACAGTTCCAAAGAGATGGCAGTGTGATTTTTGATGGAAAGAATTGTGTGAGGCTTTGTTGTCAGTGAGTATAATTACTTGTTTGCTTGATCCTCAAATGTAGTGTGAAACGTAGTCCAGCGCATAATACAAAGCTAGGAACTCTTTGTAGTAAAATGAGAACTTTAATTGCGTTGCGTTAAACAAATGCGATCCAAACTATACAGGAGCGTATGTTTTCTTTTCTTTCTTTCCAATTTTGTTTACATAGTCTTCCACCAATAGTACAAAACCTGCACCATGGTAACTAGCGTCACAAAGAATTACATACTGTAAACCGGGTTTTGTTAATCGCAATGTTACATGTGTGGCTTCCATTAAATCCTTCTTTATTATGTCTAATGCTTTACGTGTTCTTCTGTGGTTTCTATTACTGCATCCTTCTTCAGGAGCTTGAAAAACGACATTAGTTTCTCACCTAAATTAAGGGTGTAATTAAGGAAGAATTGTGTGAAGCCGATTAATCACTTTACTTGCTTTGTTGTTTTCGGCATTATAAATTTATCAAGGAATTTAGTGATTTTCGACTTTTCTGGTGATATTGCTTCTGCACTAATATTATTTCCCCGACATTTTATAGTACCAGTTCCTATTTCACACTTTTCGGGTGACAGTTTCAGTCCCGATTGACGTATACAGATAAATAATTCCCGTAAAGAGGGTACCAATTGTTCAAAATTTGTTACCGCGTTTCCGATATCATCCATAAACTGGGTAAAATTTCCTGAGGCTAAGCATGGATCCAAGTAATGTCTATTGAAAAAACTAAATCAAGTTACTGACCTGTTTAATCCTTGGGCAAGACATTTATTTGCATAATTTCTCGAAGCAAAGTTAAATGCTAGCAGTTGCACTGATATATCGTCTGCCATCTGCATACAGTGATATGCTTGAAAACAATCAAGTTTCGTAAACAACTTTTTTCGGCAAAGTAATTCAATGGGTCGCTCACGTTTGAAATGGGGAAGTTCGTATTCGCATAATCATTTTTCAACAATTGATTTACTTTTCTCAAGTCAATTAACAGTCTAAGTTTTCCTGAGTTTTTTCGTTGCGCAAAAAGGGGACTACTATATCTTGACTAAGACAAAGTTGTTATTAATCCGTAGTAATGCATTAATGCTAGCTCTCATTGCAGCTCAAATCTCAAATGGATAGGCGTTTGAGGGTCTTGTTCAAAAATTGGTATGCTTCTTACTAGAGTTAACTTTAATTTTAAATCTGTATTGTATCAGACGTCAAATCTATATTTTTCGAAGATATCACTAAATTCAACAAATAATTCGCCTACTACAGCTTTTTGTTCATCGTTGAGGGCCGTTTTTTTCCTACGGGAACTTGCTCAAAATGGTGATTGCCTTTTGGGTCCAGATGGTTGCCTTTTGGGTCTCATTTTTCCTATTCTTGCAGTTGTAGCAATTGTTCAAAGATTTCTCTCTGCAAGGGCGACAAATTTGTCGGGTCAGGGCACGTTTCCGGCGTTGGTAATCACAATTTTTTATATTCAGGGGCCAGTTTTGCTGGTTGTACTTTCCGTTTAGGCGTATCTGTCACTTGAATTAATTGGTTTATTTCCGTTAAATAATTGTCGCTCAGTTTTGCAACATTTATTGATTGGAAGTCTACTTCTATTAACTTTTCAGCTTGGTCAGACGTTAAGAAGGAGAATTTGGCTATTTCCTCGCCTTCACTTATAGTGACTGGGTGTTCAGTAATGTTCAGGGCATAGATATAAAGAATATTATTTTCAGCAACTTTACTTAAAGAGGACGTTAATATTACTTCACTATCTTTTTCAAAAATTTCACTCGGAATTGTTACTCCACAAAGATCAGTGAATGATTCTAGCTCGTTCTGGAGTTTGCATTCTGGGATTGCTTGTTGATTTGAATGTAATACTTGCTTTATCTGGTTATAAACAAGATAAAAACAATTTTTTCCGCTTTACTACCCTTCTGGGTTGCTTTTCTGGCTTTATTTCGTTTATTTGTACAGTTTCGTCAGGGAATTTAAGGTAGCTTTGTCCTGGGCACATGCTAAATTTATGTTTAAAAAAGAATGGGTTGCCTAATATTGCAAGAGTTTTGACAATTAAAACAAGGAAGTCTTCAGTAAACGTTTGCGTGCCCAATTTAAATGTAACTTTAATTGCTTTATCAATTTTAACTATGTTTCCGTTTGCCATTTTAAATTTATCTAGATCAGAATTTTCTATTTCTGTTATTGAATTAATATTGGTTTTAATATGTTCCTTGTAAAACTCAGGGCTTATCACGTTTGTAAATGCTCCTGTATCAATTAGTGCGCGTCTATCTAATTCTTCGTTAAATTTAACTTTAGGATAATGTTCTGCCCAAATGTAGGACATAGCTGAGTAATTGCTGAACATGTCTTACTGGCTTTGGTGCGTGTTGCGGTACTTGTGTAGGGAATTGCAAAGATTTATTCACTTTATTTTTATTACAGTTTCTTTTGCGTTTTCTACGCTTTTTATTATTTTTGTTATATACTGGTTCTAATACTTCATCTAAACTAGGACTGGACGTGCTTTCGTTATAATAATTAACTGAGTTTTTATTGTTTTTATTTTGGGTTCTAAATTTTGGTGTATTTATTAGTTTTTTTGTTGATTAAATAGGTAGTTCATACCTCTGGCATTTTTGTACTGAAGTGCACCTGCATAACTAAACTCTTTTTTGCTTTTTGAATACCATAACGGTTTTTTCTGCAGTTTGGCTATCATAATCTGTTCCCTGTCGAAGAAGGTTTGCAGAGGTATTTTTGTTGGGAATCTGTAAATAGGTCTATTAACATAAGATGGGTGAACAAATGGGGTGCTATCTGAAGGTTCACTCCAAAAATTCCGAGTTTGTGACTGTTCATTGTGATAAAATGGTCTAGGAACATTCAATTGTGGTCTAAACTCTCGTTAATTATTAGGACGGGGGCGTAGTCTTGATGAGGCCGATAGTTTGGCTGATTTTTTGTGGGTGAAATTGACGATAATTAGGCTGATATTGGCGGTAATTTGGCTGATAATTTTGGTATTGCGGTCGATAATTTGGTCTATAATTTTGTCTGTAGATTTGTTGTGGTTGAGGGTAATGTGGCGTGAAAATGTTTACTGGGCCTTGTTCTGATGCCTCAATTTGAGGTGCTACTTTCTGCTTAAGTTTTTGCTCAAGTTCTTTTTGATTATTTGAATTAACAGTTATCGCTTTTAACATTTTATCTGTGTTTGATTCAGTTATTTCGTTAAATCCATCATCAAAGTACTCTTCTCTGTTACACATCTACCTTATTGCAATCTATTGGCTAGCTAAGGTGTATAACTGATCTATTGTGTCTGCAGCTGGCCGTTCTAACAGCTTAGGCTTCAGCCAATTTGGCATAGACTTAATAAAGAAGGGCTTTGATGGTCCATTTTTTTCGATTTTCTGAATTCTGAAGGACAGAATCTCTTGCTGCTGTCTCTTTTTCAAATCAAAGAGCTTCATCGTCACCTGGTCCTGCTGGCGCTTCTGCTAATTCGGGTGGTGGATATGCTTCATTTCTTAACTTTACTAAGAATTTTTCACTGTATCAGTCTTCGGATTGAACTTTGGGTTCTCTAACATTATTATTCTGATCTCTCTCAAGCCATTTTGAGTGAAAATATTTCTCATAGCTGTTATACTGTCTGCAAAAATCAATCTGCCAGCTTCTGGTAAGGTTATGAAGTATCTTAAAGCATCTCCTTTTAAGTGTAATTGCAGAAAATTCAATTGTTGTGCCCCTATAATTGCTGCAACTCCGATTGCTCCCGTCATTAACAGTTCAAATTCATTAAAATTGTCCGTTTCTGATCCAGAGAATGGTGTCATGCTGATTTGCGCATGTGCCATTTTGCTTTTTGCCCGTTTAGATTATAAACTTACCGTTCAATCAGTCTCTTTTTTGTTCTAAAACATTAAATAGCACACTTAACTTAATTTAATGGGGAGATTAATTGGTTAACAGAGATAAAAGA
The DNA here is from genome assembly GCF_964194025.1 of Convolutriloba macropyga. NCBI lineage: Eukaryota > Metazoa > Xenacoelomorpha > Acoela > Convolutidae > Convolutriloba > Convolutriloba macropyga. The sequence continues at coordinate 49,857,242 of NC_134474.1, read as the reverse complement.
AGTAAAAATGACTATCCTAATTAGTTAATGAGTAGCAGAAAAAATCAGAAAAAGAAACTACTGAAACCATTTGCTCGTAAAGAGATAAAGATGGGCTGCTTATGAACCTATGCCTAAAGCTCCGGTCGAATCGTCAGACTGTTAACGTTGAAGTCGTAAGGGCCGCCGAAGTCTCACCATCAACGAGTGCCCCTTAGTCTAGAACAATTCGTGGGGACCACGACCGCACAGGCCTTGTGGAAGCTGCACTCAGATAGGCAACAGCATAATGACCGAAGTCACTGTTTGATTCATTAACCTCCGGAGCTGATTAAATAAATTTGGTTTGCCCTCTTTTAATTAATGTTCAGACTGTGGTGTCAGTAATTTAGCTTATTCTGAGGTTATCTGGTAATCAGTAATGATGTTTTCAAGGTTAATTTCGGTATCTGATTGAAGTTTGTAACGAATTAGGCCAAACTTGCGCACTTTTTGATTTAGGCTTTTTGCTGTCCAATAAATTATAACACGTTTATCTTCAATATCTAGCACATAAATTACAATAGACTGATAAATTGAAGAGAAAAAAGCGGTTACTATCTGAGCTTGCGTTTTTTACTGTTTTGCGTGTATTTTACGTTATTTCCTTCAAAATGTTCAACAAAATTGAGGGGAAGCACGACAATTATTAATAGCGGGGAGAATGTGTTCTTTATAAATTGACATAAATAAAGCACCAGAAAGTAATTTTACAAAATTATTTACTCACAATATCCTCGTTTGTAAATACCCTGTGTTGTTTTTGTCCGTTGTGGTGGCTGTGGTTGAGTTTACTCCAGTTGTTATAAACTCAAGCACTTTTGAATTATTGTTGCATTTAGTCCACAAAGACACAAACACAGTTTCCACCCATTCTTTCCTTTGTTACTGGTTTCTGCATTATCGACTTGCTCGGGAAATAGTGAGCTGGATGCTGGCTGAAGATTCTTGAGGTAATGAAAAGAAGAAAATAAAGAAAATATCAAAAGAAGGAAGAAAATGTCAATTTGTCAAAGAATTAATCGGAATTTCGATCCGTTAAACTGGGAAACAGTTAGTAACTCCTGTCACCATGTTACGCACTCATTTTAATGTTTTTCTCGAGGTGTTATTAATGTTAATAAATGAAGCGAATAATGTGAATAATTATCATTTTACAAGAACTTATTTTGATGTTTGACAGTGCGGTTTTTTAGCGCATATATTTTGAATAAAACTAGCTAGTAATAGACTGTTATTGAGCGGTTCAGATGCGTGATATATCCACTAATTGCCTTGTATTTTAAAGCTTTGATCAGTCGTTATTAAGCTCTAAGGACAGCTATTTTAACTTAGCATTTTATAAAAATTTTCCAGTTCAATCTTTAATTATTTTAACGAGAATTAATCAACAATAATCAGAAAGAAGTTTCCAAGTTTTATCAAGTTTTCAAGAGATTGTGATCGACTGATTGTCAGGCTGGAACTCCGGTGTTCTGGTTATCGTGGGTTCCGCTTAGTTGTACCTTGAGTTGTATTGGTCCTTCGCAAATATTTACTGATCTACAAGTTGGGCATTTTCCGGCTTTTGTACGTCTCTTGACGTTTGTTAAGTACATATAAAAGTTCCGTATTAGCACCTACTTTATCAGAATAATTAATTCACCAAGTACATAGTTTCTCATGAAGTTATTTACCAAATATCCGAATTCATCGTCAGGGAACTCAAAAAGGTAAATATTGAGGCTTTCAGGTACTTAACATGTTTATCAGTAAACTGTCAATCTGCTGTTGTTTTTAGTCAACATAAACAAATTAGGGGTTACAGGCCTAGCTGGAAATACTGGCTATATATGGCCTTGAGATCTATCTGAATAAGAACTAAACTATAGCACTATTTATGGATATTTATAGGAAAATCATCACGTAACTATGAGGCACTAAATAGTGGCGTGACATGTCATTTTGGAGCTGAACATACTCCTATTTCATAGTGAGATCACACAGGGCCTAGTATAAATATCAATAAGCATTAGAGATGGTAACTAAGAACAAACTTCGAGTAACGGGCAAATAAAATCGGGCTTTATGGGTTTATCCCGCTTCTATTTCTGATTTCGTTTTTTGATACTGACTCTGTTCATTTTTTGCTTTTACTGAGCAGCTGCTGTCTTTTAGCAGAATGAGAGAAGAGTGAAACTAGCCTAGAGAAGTCGAAAAGATTTCACGCAAAATGTTGAACAAATTGAACTAAGGTAAAGCGAAAAATTTCGACGGATAAAAAAATATTCGACGAAGTAAAAAACATAGCAGGACAAGTCCTGACGTACAATTCAAAGAATTTTCATTAGTTAAACAGAAAAACTAGACCAAGAATGGACTATGAGTGACTTGAGAAAACCATTTTGAAAAAATCATATCGAAAAATAAGAAAAAAAAACAGAAAATCAATGTCAAAATGCCGCATGTGAACAAAAAAAACCACTAGCGAGAAATGAAAATTCAATTCAAACAAAAAACTAGGCCTAGAATGAGCTGTGAATGGATTGGGAAAACCATTTAGAAAAAAAATCCGATCCAAAAAATCGAAAAAACAGTAAAAATCAGAGTGAAATTGCCACTCCCGAAAAACCACTCCCGAGAAACCGAATTTTTGATCAAACACCGTTTTCTCACTCTACTTTAAAATTAGAGCGATAAAAATTGACGCCGCAAAACCACTCGCTTTTTCGCTCCATTTCCTGTTTCGGCGTGACCAAAATCACTACTCCAATTTGACTTCAAAAATCATGAAAATGTGTGAACAGATCTTAAAAAAAAAAAGACAGCGCCCCAATACAATTCAAATTCTTTGAATTGTAATAAAAATTAGGAGCGCTATAATAGCCGGCTGAGAAGCTGAGACGGCCATTAAAAAGCGATATGACCGGCAAACTATGTACTTAAATGCTTAAGTTGACTCTCGGTCGGTTTTCGGCGGATACCGCTCATGATTCTGAGTAAAATGTATCGATGATTAAAATTGACAGTGCGTAAATAAAAAGCCTTGTGTGGAAATGTTGAGCAAAAAGCTTTGCAAATGATATATCGATCCCCACTTTGTTAATTCATGCTCTCGTGGAAGCCAAGTAATCGGTTGGAGAAATTGAGTAACTATTGAACGGGTGGATCTATTCTGTTTCGGCCCCCAGTGTTTTTTATGACCCCAGTTACAAATTATATCTTGTTATATAGCACGTTACTATGTAAGAAAATAGCACGTGCGTAAGAAAATAACACGTGGGTCATAAAAGATTTAAGCTTACTAAGCTGGGGGGGGACAGAATAGATCCGAAAGGGTTTTATTAAATCATGGCTTAGCTACCGAATCAAATCGTTGTTACAATCACGTGTGTTTATTTTCATTTTCGTCATTGTCAATTTTGCGGCAGTTTTTAAAGGCACGATATTGTTGGTAACACATGCTATAACAATAGAATAGATCCACACTATTTATTTTACTTGAGTGGTACATACACAGTGTATGCGCTCAAGTCCAGAGGTCGCAATACAGCCTTGGGAGGTGGTCCAGGAGGGGGTTCCAGGGTGAGTAGTTGAGGTGGCTCAGGGACATCCTGGACAACTGCACTGGTTGTCTCTGCTTCTGTCACCTGAGTAGCCTCTCTGTGCATTGACTGTCTTCTGCTCTTCCCAGATGCCAATGATTTACTCCCAGCTGTACAACACAACTCTTTTCTTTTTACCAAGTCAAAAAGAATTATATTGGTCCATTGACACACTCTTACTGAAAAAAGTTATAAACAAGCAGAAATATTAAAACGCGGTAAAAACGAGCATAATTTCTATAACGAGGTAAAAACGAACAAAATTTTAAAAACGAGGTAAAAACGAGCAAAATTTTAAAAACGAGGAAAAAATTAGCAAATTTTAAAAACGAGGTAAAAACGAGCACAATTTCTAAAAAAAGAGCTAAAGTCTGATCATGGCTGATTATCGTCTGGATGGGCCTGATTATGGCCGATTTTAGTCTGGATGGGACTGATGTTGGACTCGCCATTAAAATTAAAACATACCATTGTAGATGTTACAAAGGTTAAACATTCAAACTTAGATTGTTACATTCTGTGGGAAACAGTTCCAAGTTTTGCCTCAAAAATTCTTGTGTACCTGAAAACAACGATGTTCTGATAACAAAATGATATTTTTAAGTAGTTAGGCAGTTTCGCGCAGGACCCCGATGGTAATACATTAAACATAGCACAAGAGGAATGTTAGCCATTAGCTCGTTAATGGTGAATACAGTCACGAAGTCTATATTGACTATTTCAAAGATCTTCAAATTGTGCAGAAAAACTTTTCGAATCCTTAAAATACTCAATTTGATTTTCTTTAAATGCTCAAATCACGAAATCAGCTGAATAACTCATTTCAATAATGTGAATTTGTGAACCGGGGTCCATCGCCAATGTAGGCGGAGCAACACGAAATGCACAAAACCCAATTAAGCCACAAACTTCGTCAGAACGAAAAAATATTGACTCTCTAAGAATTTTTAAAATTTTTAATGATTGCGTATTTTAAACAAATTTATTTTGGTTTTGATCAACATCCATAAAAAATTAAATCAATCCTTCAAGGTCCGATCATAACAATTGCTAAACACAACTTTACTGCGCAACGCCAATTTTCCACTTTTCTGCATTAAACACGTAGAGGTTTAATTGAATTCTTCCATTTGGATATTTTGTAGCTCCCTGCTGATGGATGAGGACAAAAACTAGTAGAATTAATTGAAGTCCCCACTCATTGGGTGACATTAAAACAAGCAAGGGCTCCCCTCTCATAAAGTGAGTCCAATATCACCTGAGGATAGTGAGTTCTTGAACCGGACTATCTTGACCCTTTCAATGGGCATTGCGGCGTAATTGGATGCGACAGTTCCCATCAATTCTTGCTCATAATCGCGAATCGCTTGCAATCAACATGGTAGCTGAGCCACGCATAGCACTTATTGATACCGCTTGAGTGAGGCGATTAAAGGCTACTGAGAGGCCTGAGGGCTGGAAACTTCTTATCAGATAAAAGAGCTATTCTTTTCAATGTTTTCTGCGTTGTTTCGGGTAGTCCGCCGAAAGTTTCTAACGCCAATGTTATGAAGTGGATGCCAATATCGCTGCACTTCTGATAATAATTCCAAATCTTTCTGTCTTCCGCTAGGGTTAGAGCAAAACCACATGTCCTGGCCGCATCTGAGATAAGACTGGCGTTCTGTGGGGACGTAATGGTGGATGCCAATATCGCTGCACTTCTGATAATAATTCCAAATCTTTCTGTCTTCCGCTAGGGTTAGAGCAAAACCACATGTCCTGGCCGCATCTGAGATAAGACTGGCGTGCTGTGGGGACGTAAGGGTGACGTCTAAAGCTGCGGATTGTCCTGCTATAAAACTGGGCAAATACACGTCACCTGGTCTTGAACTGTTTTCGACAGAAGATGTTTTTGCTCACATACAGGGGAAAGATTGGCCGACGAACAAGCTGCCATTATTGTGTCTCGTACTCTGTCATGACGAGAGATAATATCGAAAGTTGGGGGATTCTTTGGGCATCAAAATAAATGCTTGAAAATTTGAAATAAGAAGAAAAAAATTGATGCAGTTTTGGTGACGGAGAAGACAAAATCGGAATCTTGAATTGGATCTAGGAACAATTCTCCCAATGGAGGAAATAAAAAATGCAATATGAGCTATTATGATTAGCGACAATAATGAAATGTTAACGCACCATTCCAAGCGCCAAAGGCACAGATAAAGCGCCAAAACTGGTATACTAAACTAATAAAGCAATATGTAAGTGGGGCGTTATTATCCTACATCAAGAAGAAAGAAGACCCAAATTTTAAACGAAGAAGTCCAATGAAATCCCAATTTTGACCCCAGCTACCCTCTAACTCCACACTTTCGGTTGTTCTCAGGAAACGACTGGACAAGAATCACAAAATTTGGAGAAAGAAATGACACAATCTAGTTTTTCAAAGCTACTTTCTGATAACAACTATAGCCAAAAATCAGATTTTCTTGTTCCAAATTATAGAGAAACTTGGATACTTGGCCTGGACAACAAAATATACAGAGCAAAAGAGATTGGACACAACAAAGACCTAACAAAGAGCCATTATGATAAACTAGAACATATCCGTTCTCAATGCAACTGATTTCAAGAATGAGGCCCAAAATTTAAACATTCACAACGCAAGAAAAACTTTGCGAAAACAGATGCAGATCAGTGTCACATTGTTATCCGAAAAGTCAACAGCAGCGAACAGAGAAGAATGAAGCAAAACTTCCGAAATAGAAACTCTTGTTGACTCACTAACCACATATCCAAAAGAAACAATTTCTGTTAATCAAAAGGGGAATTTGATGGCGCGATGGCGACAAGATACGTTCTTGCGATGAAAAATCTCCCTTCAAAATGCGATGACTGTGGCAAAGAATTCAGCGTGCAGCATCCTCTTGTTTACAAGAAAGGTTGCTTGGTTACTCGATGGCATAATGAAATAAGAGACCAATTAGGAGACTCGAGAAAGAACCGGTAAATAGATAACAGTCAGAAAGCAAACCACAGGGTAGAGACGATTTTCGATGTATGGAATACAGAAGACACTGCCTATTTGGATATCGGTGTTACTGAGACTGATGCCAGTTCTTATTGCAACAGAAAGCAACAGGAAGTGCTAGAGAGCCGGGCGGACACGAAACGCAGAAAATATTTAGAGGCATGTCTCGAGAAACATATCTCTTTTCACTTAATTTTCATTGTTAAAGGCATAATGAAGTGAAAATTTGCTCAAAATACAAGCTGAGAGATTGCCGTCTTTAAGCAAAAACCCAAAATTCGGGTTAAAACTAGAGCAACCAACCGTTTGGATTACAGGAATTACATTCAAGTGGCGGTCATTCCAGTTTGAAGACAAGTACCTTTCTTACTGAACGATGATAAATTACATTGCTTTGATGATTTCATACTTGCCGCTCAACTAGAGGAGGCTACTGGATCAAGAAAGCGGAATTTTTCAAAGACAACTGATTTGGGAAGAACAAAAACAAATTGCAAAAAAGTCTACTTCACGCGTAAAGAGAGACGAAATGGACTGCTAATATTTGATTCGTTGGACTGTTGTATTAATTACCATAGTTGTTATAACCAAGTTAACTGACAATAAATTGAACAGAACATAGCCCGCGGATTGTCGGATTAGATGCGCAATAGACTTGCGTGCAGTATAATACAGAAAGAAAACAGACAAACTTGAAAAAAAATTATTAGAGCCGCTCAAAATATACGGAAAAAACATTCAATGGATTGATGATTTTGGTCACGCCGAAACAGGAAGTGAAGCGAAAAAGCGAGCGGCTTTGCGGCGTGAATTTTTTTGCTCTAATTTGAAAGTAGAGTAAGAAAATGGTGTTTGAACAAGAATTTGCTTTCTCCCTAGTGGTTTTTTGTTTACATGCGGCATTTTAATATTGATTTTCACTGTTTTTTTGCTTCTTTTATTGTGATTTTTGTTTTCAAAATTGTTCTCCCTTAATAGCCCTTTCCAGGTCTAGCAAAATCAATAAAGCTCGTTAAAATTCACTTCGCGAAAGCCTTTTATTAGGGACCTATATTACACATATGAGTTCCTTTGACTCTATACTAATTCAAATTAAACTTAAGCTTTAAATTATAAAAGACAATTTAAGGAGTGAGGTGAGTCACGTATGATCAAAATGTAATCAGGCATATGACCTAAAAACTTTTCCAGAGAGAGTGAGAATTGACGATATGTGCGTAAACGCCGTTAGTGAGAGGAAAAAAGACATCCCAAAAATTTGACGGTTTCCGCATTGTGGAGTGAACCAATTTAAAAAGAAAAAAGTGTCAGACGACGAAACAAAAAACAGCAGAACAAGCCCTGACACAATTCAAAGAATTATTATTGACTAAAGAAAAAAATAGACCTAGAAAGGGCTATTAATGGAAAACCATTTTGAAAACAAAAATTACAATAAAAGAAACAAAAAAACAGCGAAAATCAATATTAAAATGCCGCATGTAAACAAAAAAACCACTAGCGAGAAAGCGAATTCTTGTTCAAACACCATTTTCTTACTCTACTTTAAAATTAGAGCAAAAAATTTACGACGCAAAGCCGCTCGCTTTTTCGCTTCACTTCCTGCTTCGGCGCGACCAAAATCATAATCCAATTTGACTTTAAAAGTCATGAAAATTCATAAAAGTGAACAGATCTTTAAACAAAACACAGCCGGAAGACTCCAGAATCGACCCGAAGTAAAACAGAACTCCAACCCTAGCCAACCAATTAATGATAGAAATATGAACTTCATCATTGCACGCAATTAAAAACAACAAACCTAGGAAAGAAAACACCAGAGAAAAAAGCAAATTATGAAATCTTTTCTGGGATACATTTTATGAGTTGTGACTCCAAAACTGTTGTCTATAATAATTTGCTAGTATGATTCAATTGTTTGGAACAAACAAGAATCATGTGATAGGAAAACAAAACCAAATATACATCTCGAAAAAGTTGAGAATCCGATCAAACAGAAATGAAAAAGCACAAAAAATTTGTAAAAAATCTGTTAATTTCCTTTATAATTCTCAGAAACTCGCAAAGTCTGAAAACTGTTCTTAACACAATTTACCAAACAATGCTTGCTTAATCACTAGGCAACCACGCGACACTCAAAGACACTGAAAACACTTCAAACACGAGGAAGCCTTAAAACTACAAAAGAAACGCAGAATTGATTGATTTACTTTATCAAAACATGTCAACAAGCCATTAATTGTTTTAACATAACAATAGTAGCACCGTCACAAACCCCAATTAAATATTTCAAAATGACAACATATTTTGAAATTCGTCAAAACTTGAAAAACTTAGCAATTAAGCAAAAAATTGTTCAAATTTAGTCTATTTTCTTCTATAACAATTTTAAATTGATATTAACAAAAATTATCTGCAATCTGCGTTACACACCATTAACATGAAAAACAATACAAAAAACTAAAGAAATCTAAAACGGCGAAACAAAAAATACCTCAAAATTGCATATGAAAAAATAGTAGAGAATTGAGACGGCCAAAAATGCTCCAAAACATAGTTAGTTGTTGTTATAGTTCAAAAAACTACTTTACCAAAAAAAGTAAAGTAAAAACTTAAAAAACTGCTTCGAAATAGCCGCAAGCTATCAAAAAATTTCACTGGGTTAGCAAAGATTTTTTCACACTTACTGTTTTCGCTCTCCTTCAAAAGCTGTTACGAACAAAAACACCACTCTATCGTCTCTCCGCTCTCAATTTTTGTTCAAAAATATAAAAAACCACAATTTCTGAACTTGTGGTATTGACTTCTACATCCTGTTTCAGAACAACTGGATCGATTAAAAATTATAGCAGGATAAATCCTGACACATAATTCAAAGAATTTTCATTGTCTAAACAAACAATAGATCTAAAATGGACAATGAATGGTTTGAGGAAACCATTTAGAAAATAATGATATCCAAAAAATCAAAAAATCAAAATGCCGCATGTGAACAAAAAAACACTAGCGAGAAAGCAAATTGTTTTAAACGCCAAGCAAAACTATTTACTATATTATACCACTCAATTTGGAAAAAAAGACAAAATAGAGGAAACAACTTGGAAAGGAAACGAACAATGTTAAAACATTCTAGGCAGTTTTTCACGAGTTGCGATTCCAATAAAATATTTTAATAAGAGATTGTTGATATACTCATTCGCAGTTCAATAAAACTGCAAAAGTGGGGAAATACAAATGTTGGAAAAGCTAGAATGTTACGAGCAGATGTTACCCAGCAGAGAATAGCCGCCATTGATTACCATAAACCCAGTTGGCATTGAAAAAATCAAAATTTTGCTTGCTTTTGTACAAAATAATTTAAAGTGTAAACTGTCCTGATATTATTCTATAGTTAGACATACTCATATTTAAAAAACATAAAAAAAGCGAAATATCTCGAAAAACCAAGCAAAAAGAAAAAAAAACTAAGGGACAAAATCTCAGAAATCTGTTAACTTTTTCATTAAAATTCACTAAGACTTGTAGAGTCTCAACAGACGCCTTTATCACGCTTTAGGAAGTGATTGCTGGTTATTCGTCGAGCTAGCATACGACACCAAAACGCACTGGAAAACACTTGAAGTGAGAGAAAAAATTAAAAACCACAAAAACTGCAGACGTGATTTATTTTAAAAATGTGCCATCAAATCTTTGATTTTAGTGCCAAAAACCCTACATCCAACCTTATTTAATCGATTGAACATGAGAACATACTATGAAAGACAGAAAAAAAGAAATTAGTCAAAAAATTGAAAAACAAAAAAAAATTTGAAAAAATTTTAAAATTTAGATTGCTTTTTTCCACTGAAACGAACTTCAAGTGATAACAACAAATTTGAAAGGGAATGAAAACCCACATGAATATTAATTTTAACCAAAAAAAATGCCACGGACATTAAAATCTTGAAAAAATACAATAACAGGCAAAAAAGCGTCCAAAACGGCGAAATCACAGAAAAGCTCAAGATTGCATATAAAACTCTAATTTATGATTGAGATGGTTAAAAAATTCCCAAACCAACAATTACATGTTAATATGGTTTAGAGTCACCACTTTACCCAAAAAAAGTAAACTAAAAAACTACTGCCAAAAAGCCGCACGTGATCAAAACATTTCGCTCGCTTAGATAAAAATTTTTTACACATACTCTCCTCGCTCGCTCTCAAAAAGGCGACGTATAAACTGAAAATCACTCTCTTCTCCCTGATCTTCAATTCGTTCAGCCGTTTGACCTAAACAATTAGTTTTCACGTGCGGCATCGACTTTTACATCCTGTTTTAAATACACTCCAAAAAATTATCGATAAAGAAAAGACGCTCCACCATTACACCTCTTCCAGTCGTAGAAAAGACAGCGCCCCAGTACAATTCAAATTCTTTGAATTGTTTAAACATAGCCGGCAGATTTCCGGAATAGCTGCGAAAGAATAGACCTGCGTGCCATATAATAGAGATAGAAGCGGATACAGATCTAAATTGAAAAAAACTCGACGACGCTCAAAAAACTAGGTGAAAAACATTCAGCGACAAATTAAAAAAGCTTGTTAAAATTCATTCCGCAGAAGCCCCCTATTAGGGACCTTTACTGCACATATGAGTTCCTTTGAACTTAAACAAATTGAAATTAAACTTAAGTTTTAATGCGCAAAAGTCATTTTATTGAGTGAGGTAAGTCACGTATAATCAAAATCTAATCACGCAAATAACCCAAAAACTTTTGCTAAAGCGAGTGAGAAATGACGTCACGCGCGCAAATGCCATTAGTGAGAGAAAGAAGTCATTCAGAAAATTTGATTTTTTTCAGATTTGCTGTGTGAACAAATGTAAAACGAAAAAGAGCGTCAGACGACGAAACAAAAAAACATAGCAGGACACGTCCTGACGTACAATTCAAGGAATTTTCATTGACTAAACAAAAAACTAAACCTAGAACGGACTAAAAAATCCAATCTAATAAATCGAAAAAACAGTAAAAACCAAAGTGAAATTGCCGCATCTGAACAAAAACCACAAGCGAGAAAGCGAATTTTGGTTCAAACACCGTTTTCTCAATCTTCTTCAAAATTAGAGCAAAAAAAATTCAAGTCGCAAAACCACTCGCTTTTTCCCTCCATTTCCTCTTTCGGCGTGATCAAAATCACTAGTCCAATTTGACTTCAAAAATCATGAAAATGTGTGAACAGATCTTTAAAAAAAAGACAGCGCCCCAATACAATTCAAATTCTTAGAATTGTAAAAAAACCAAGAGCACCGCAATGTAGCTCCGCTCAGCTTACAGCTATAAAAATAGATTGCAATAACTCCTCTTCGAGTCGTAAAAAAGACAGCGCCCCAGTATAATTCAAATTCTTTGAATCGTTTAAAAATAGATCGCAATAACTCCTCGTCGAGTCGTAAAAAAGACAGCGCCCCAATACAATTCAAATTCATTGAATTGTTTAAAAAGAGATCACAATAAGTCCTCTTCGAGTCGTAAAAAAGACAGCGCCCCATTCAAATTCAAATTCTTTGAATTGTTTAAAAATAGATCGTAATAACTTCTTTTTGAGTCGTAAAAAAGACAGCGCCCCAATACAATTCAAATTCTTAGAATTGTTAAAAACCAGGAACACCGCAATATAGCTCCACTCAGCTTACAGCTTCACCGCTAATAAAAAAAACTAACGAGCTGCTGTTGGCTCAGGTGGAACCTCAACTGCCGGGGGATCCTTTTCATCAGTTCCAGTCTTCACAGATGCACCTCCTTCTGTCGCTTCTCCCTCTGATGTGGAAGTAGTAGGGGGATGGTCAACTGGGATCATGTTCTTGGCAAGATAGGCCGCCCTCCTGGCTGCTGCACGCTCTGCTCGTCCAGGGTCTGCTCTCTCCCATGCCTGAAACATCATACATGCTAGGGAAACGCTGATTGAGCATTCGACTCACAAAACTGTAAGATCAAAATAAAGATGGTGTTCTGAATCTAATATTTTTGGTAATGTTATTGTGACAGAGTCACCCCATTAAAGTAAAAACCATGTATCAGCCGACTAAAGACAGATGATAATCCAATTGGCTGAAAATTTCAATTGTCAGAAGGTGAGCTTATTTCCGTGCACCGTCTGCCTGATTTTTCATATCTACCCCCGAAGGACTATGTTAGAATTAATTTCATACTATGTATGATAACTCTCTTTCTAGTAGGTTCACCTTGTTCCTATCTTCTCGAGGAGGCTCTTTAGGTGCCAGTGCTAAGTACTATATTATGTGAAGACTGAGTTATCAGTACAATTTCCTTTCTAATACAGCCTTTCAATTGCGGTTTTTTGCTAAGTGCTATTCCGAGCGCCGGTCCGGTAAAAACGCTCATTTTCTGCTATGTTTTTAAATCCGAATATGCAAGCAATCAAATCAAATTAACTGGAGTGAGCAGAATCTAGTTAATGATTTTCAAAATAGTAAAGGCGTGCTGCATAATTTCACAAAATTATTTTTCAACCAATCGAAATTTAGCATGTTCATATTACGGCTCTTTAGAAAAAGCTGCGGCGATGAGTTTCGATTATTTTTTCTTATGATTATAAATATGGTTGCTTAGCGTGTTGCACCAAGTAGGTCTCAACGTGAATTTGTCAAAGTCCAAGGATTTACCAAAACTGCTAATTATAAATAGAAAGCAGCATTAACAGTGGTTTGCTCTACGTTTCTATTGAGTACTCCAGATAAAAATGATGGAAGTTTTTTTGTTGTTTGCTCTGACTTTTCCTCTTGTTTCCTCAATTGATATGTGTGAAGATATTGAGCTTGTAAACGCAACTGCTGTATGCTGTGAGAAGAACACTACACTTCCCGTTGGCCAAGATGATGTCAGTTTGGCTCCCTTTCGAAACTATATTTGTCCAGTTGGTGATGTAGAGATAAAGAGTTTCGTTGTAAATTTATTCTGAATTTGGTAATGATTTTTGTGCTAGTCGTGGCAGGCATAGTACAAATGCAACAGGAAAGTAGAACGTAGGAAAAATGGTAAAAAAAACTTGCAGCTACACGTAGGCAATCCTTCTTCGTGTGATTTGTAATCTCAATAAAGATGTAGCGTTGGCCTTCACTAGCTCTTTTCAGTATAAACACCCGCTTCCTAATGATGTCAAGTTGACTAAGTTCGGAGGCTGGGACATATTCTACAATTAGATAGTTTGAGAACAAGAGGTCGCCTGAAACTTTCACGTTAAGCAGCAGTTTAGGCTCTCTGTTACTTGTAAATGGAAGAGCGGATAGGCTTCGTAGAGCGTTGGCATCGTTGTTATTTGAAATGTAGAGAATGAATGAAATGATGAGTGCGTTCTTTTTCTTGAGTGACGGTAAAAACGGAGCCGTTCAGTAGATTTGAACTATTATGACAGTTGTGTGATGGTTTCTTCCAGATTAGTTGGCATTTTAAGTGCTTAACTCAACAGTAATCTGTCAAGCAGTGGCATCTCCGTTGCCGATAGAGTGATTAATTGTAAACAAATACCCTGACTTGACAGTGTTAAGACAGTAATGGAGTCTTGAGAGGAAAGTAAGTTGCGATTAGATTGATTGACGGCTCTATTGGTTGAGCTGTTCAGATTACAGTTCCTGCGAAGAGGTCAAACATTTTGTACTTAATTTATTCCTCAGATAATTGAAATATTTTAATGGAACTTTGTGTATTCTATTCTACCGAAGTATGGACACTGAAAGGTTCATTAAATTCGATTAATGTTTAGGACTGAATAAACCAGCAACAACGAATGATTTTTTTTCTTTAAGTTCTCGTTTGAAAAAAATTAATGTATTTACAACAAAAAGAGGCTGAGAAGATTTGCTAAGTGAAATAAACGAATTCAAACGCCAATATTAAGATCGGGAGAACTTAATAAGTCTTGGATTAAAAGACGTTGATGAGCGAGTTATTAATAGATGGGACTAATAATTGGATATAGAGCAGGTTAAACCAAGAAAATGCATTGTATGCTGATTTGTGTAATTCAAAAGGATGGACGTTTTTGTGGGGATGGTTTGATTAATGCTGATTAAAGACTGAGTTATCAGTGCAATTTCCTTTCTATTAAAGGGTTTCAATTGTGATTTTTTGCTAAGTAAGTGCCATTCCGAGCACCGGTCTTGCTCTTTTTCTGCTAAGTGTTTAAATTCGAATATAGAAGCAATCAAATCAAAAGAATTGCAGTGAGCAGAATCTAGTTCAGGAATTTCAAAATAATTAATGCGTGCTGTATAATTTCCCAAAAGTCTTTTTCAACCAATCTCAAAGTGGTATTGTTAAAGTCAAGGGATTTACCAAAAGTGCTACATAGAAATAGAAAACAGCATTAAGAGAGGTTTGCTTTAAGTTTCTATTGAGTACTCCAGATCAAAATGATGGAAGTTTACATTTGTTTGCACTGACTTTGCCTCTCTTGTTTTCTCGATTGGTATGTGTGAAGAAATTGAGTTTGTAAAGGCAACTGCTGTACGCTGTGAGAAGAACACTACATTTCGCGCTGACCAATTTGAAGTCAGTTTCGTTTCCTTTCGAAACCATTTTTGTCCAGTTGGTGAAGTCCAGTTTCAAGAATTTTCTGAAAAGTTATTCTGAATTTTGCCTTGATTTTCGTGCCATTCGTGGCAGGCATACTACAGGTGCATTAGAAAACTAGAACGTAAAAAAATAGATAAGATTAAAAAAACTTGCAGCTACACGTAGGCCTTCCATTTTCGCGTGATGTGTAATCTCATTAAAGATGTAGCGTTGACCTTCACTAGATCGTTTGAGTATAAACACCCGCTTGCTAATGATGTCAAGATGAACAAAGTTCGGAAACTGGGCTTATTCTACAATAAGTCTAACATGCGTCGTATGCTGATTTGTTAAATTCAAAAGGATGGACAATTTTGTCTGGATGGCTTTACTTATGGTCTTTTGTCTGATGGTTTTCCTAATGTCAGGAGAGATGCAATGGTACAATGGAATGAGTGGTGGACGGCGGCACATATTGATATGGGGGAATTGATAGCGTTTCAAAATGATGTGAGGAAAATTTGCTTCTGATTTGTAGTAGTTATCGGACTTCGAGGGATTTTAATAACCTTATGGGTACAGCGCAAAACTTTATGGATGAAAAGCAAGGGATCCTTCTGCAAGTTGTTGGGAAAGCATGTCTTTTATTCCAAAAAAAAACAAGGTTTTTTGTCAGCCATGGTTGTGTGGGCATGTTGTGTTACTTTTAACGAAAGATCTATCGTTGGTAACTGGCTGGGAGGCGCGTCATCAATCACATCAAGTTGTCGATCGGACTTTGGGATTGTTTGCTTATGGTTTGCGTAAACGAGTGGTAAAAAGTGTAATGTTGAATGAAAATAAAAGGGCGGTAGCAGATTAAGATAACGAAAACAAAATTTTAAATGGTCGTGCCAGAGATGAGACTGAGCATGTGCAAAAGTTTGTTAAAAGTGGTGTTAGTTTCAAACTAATTGTGGCTCTATTAAAACGAGTTCAGAAAGGTTCTCCTATCTTCGGTTTTCAAGAGTGGCTGAATTGCCTCTAGATCTATGAAATTGACGAGTTCGTCATATATCCGCTTTTCAACTGTACTTCTCTTGGATATGTCGGGATTGGAGTCGTGTTTGAAAATTGACTGTTCTGATTCGCTTGATTGGAAAAGATTTGGCTCCAGTGGTATCAGGTGTAATAATTTCAGGCTTCCTTTGGTTTAATGATTTCGAATGTAGTTTCTAATAAGGAGTGGAAATTCTGTTGTACTGATTGCAAGTACGGCTCTTGTCTGGTTCTTTGTAAGTTTGCCAAGCGTGCTTGTAAGGCCAAGGCCGAACTTCGCAAACTTTAAAGTAGGCTCTACTAGTCCAATTTGCTACTGTACTTCAGGTTTCTATGTTGGGGTCAGTTCCGGGAATTGGAATCCCGGTGAGAGCGTATAAGTTGACTTGGTCTTATATGCATTAGGTTTAGCTGAAATGTAAACCCGGGGGAGTGAAGTAGTCTATTGTGGGCATCGATTATCTGATTTCTGTCAATGAAGGAAAGACCAAGAAGAATGGTGGAAAGTGTTTCAAACACCATGAAATGTTCTTCAAATAAGAGGTCAATTTTGAATGTCAGTTGAACTGCAAACAACATGGCTGACTGGTGTAGAAATGCAGTACAAACGTTATTGTCAAGAGGGTTCTTTCTGGGTTTCGTTGAAGGTTGCTGTTTATTTTATCAAAATGTTTCGTTCCCATGGCGCAGCTAAATACTTTCCCATGGCGCAGCTAAAACAAAAAGTGAACAATTCATACAGGGAATGCCTTGCGAGTACAAAAAGGTGTTGCTGAAAGAAAGTGACGACCTAACAGTAAAGGAACTTTATGCAATATTCAAAACACAAATTCGAATTGACCAGACGGCATTCAACACCCTAATTTCATCGTGCATCCCGGAGTTTGTCATGCTATTTGACATATGAGATAGGAAACATGCAATTTATTTAGTTTTTGGGTTTGCTTATTGAATGGCATATTTCCATCATGGCATGATGGTTATAGCATTCTGGAGAATCTCGGGCAGTGTGCTCATTGCTAGAACATGTTCCGTAAAATGTTCTCATTGGCGTAGGAGAACGATCGTTACGTCCATTATTTGGCCAATTCCGGGATGCACGATGAAATTAGGGTGTTGAATGCCGTCTGGTCAATTCGAATTTGTGTTTTGAATATTGCATAAAGTTCCTTTACTGTTAGGTCGTCACTTTCTTTCAGCAACACCTTTTTGTACTCGCAAGGCATTCCCTGTATGAATTGTTCACTTTTTGTTCGTGTTCTTTCGTCAGTGCGGTCTTTGTGAGCTGCATGATAGTCGAAAATTGTCTGGTTGGCGAGGCTATGGAGATGTGTGAGGAAAACGCCTGGTTGCTCTTTCACCGGATCAAACTTTCTTGATGGCAAATCGAGTTCAAAATTGCTTCTTTGGTCTGCTCCAGCGCATCGGTTGCGTAGTTGATCGAGAGAACCGTCAAGATCGTTTCTTGTACTTTCAGAGAGTCTAAGGTAATAGTTGAGTGCGTTATCGGCTAAGTGTAAGAGAAGATATCCTGCACGCTGATAATTCACTACAGGAATTCTAGATATGGCAATGCTTGCTCTCAATAGTTCTTAAAATTGAGGCCAGTTTTCCTTTATTAGTCCAGAGAAGCTTTTGGAGAGTACGTTTGGCTTTAGCCAGTTTGTTAAATTCTAAACACTTCATCTAAATTGTTGAAAACAGTTTTGTTGTCTTTGGTATCATACAATGTTATCTTTCTGTTTTCCAATAACACTGTTTTAAGATCTTCTTGTTCGCATAATTAAGTGGCAATCTTTGATCTCAATGGTGTCAATTCATCATTGATGTAGACTTGATGCTGGTCTTCTTTAACTCTCCTTTTATTCAGCATAATCTCCAACTTCGTTTCGCACCTGACAAATTTAACAGTGCAAAGTTGTCCATATCGTCTACTGACGAACCGATGAGATACAATAGTATCTGTTTTTGATATTCTTTCCCACCAGCTTTGTCATATTAACTACTTCCTCGTATTGGTCCCCATCTTTGCCCTCGTCCACTCCAAACATCCTGATGTTATACCTTCGCCGCTACTGCGCCTTCGCATCTGAGTAGGGAGAACTCTGCTGTTTCATTTGGTTTGGCATCGACAGCTGTTGCCTTCAGCTCAGCCACCTCAGCCGCTGCACAAAAATGGTCTCACCATGAAGCCTAGTGGTACTTGCTTAAGTAGCCAGGTCGGAACTCACGCTTGACACCAATTGCCATCTGGAGCCATGCCAGTGCAGCAAAACAGGTGCCAACCCATCATGCATCAAAGATGGATCCAATCTTTTTGATGGTATTTCAACATTCAGTCGCTGAAACTATTTAATTAAGTTTATCACACCCATTAGGCTCTTTCGTCATTTTTCCCAAAGGAACGGCAACGGGTCCTGTAATGCTGTATCCTGAGCAACTCTCAATTTTGTTATGTGCGCCAATACACTCTCTCCTTACAGCCGCCCCGGAAGTGAACTTATAGGCACAGGTGCACCAATGATATGACAGATTGGCCTCTCTCATTGAGTGACAAGATTAATTCTCATGCTCCCCTTCAATTGGATGAAAAGTTTTTAGAAGTCGTCAGCTGCGGACGGATCTCAATTATCACGCGAGTGACGGTTATCAGATTTTCATGGCCAAGCATCAACTGGACTGCCAGAACGAAACAATTGGTTGCTTGCTGCAGATATTTCTTTTGATAGTTTTAACCAACACAAACTCAATCACACCAGCATAACGCAGATGCATAACGCGTCAATGATGAACAAAAGAATAATGAAAAAAAATTATAGCTTCTCAAAAAGTTTATTCATGACCCACCGACCTGTTTCATGGCCCTGATTTGCTCCAGTCTCTCTGTGTCCTTCTTGATGTCACAATCTCCCGCCTGACCATCACTGGCGTCTATCACCACACGCATCACCCAGTGCGGTTTGTCATTGTCAAACTGCTGGCTGGAGGGACGACTCACGCCACCCCCACCCTTGCCTGACCTGGAAGCGAATTAAGTGACAAAAGAAAATAAGAATTTTGGAAAATCAATGGTATCAAATAATACCGGAACACGGCTACAGAAACTTGAAAATTTGTTACATTTTCATTCACTTCTCCAAAAATTATCCCCATTAGAACAAACTGAGAACAACAATGTTGCTAGCACATGAAGTCGTCATAAAACTTCGCGACGATCAAATGTATGATCTTTACAAAACGGTATGTAAAAAAAAACAAGTCAAAAATTACGTCTATAGAAAAATGCCATTTCTGTTTCTCATAAAGTATCAAACCAGTATCAGGGAGGAATTGTAATTGAATTAGAAAACTCTCTCAATATAATTTCAAACAAGCCAAATCGCGGTGTGCTGTGGCACAACAATTAGAGACAACAACTGAATCGCGAGGCACAACAACTACTCCAATCCAGACGTTTGCTTCAAAAAAAGGTCTACCAAGTGTCAAGAGGGAAAAAATAGCTATTAGATTGCCATCAAATAGCTAAGGTTGCTTCGTCGACATATGGTATCAAAATAGAAATGAGAAAAAATTTCATTGAAAAATGGTCTAATTTGTCCCAACAGCTTGCCGGAAGTAATTTTCAGTTAATATGAATCATCCACAGTAGACACAAACACATCAAATTAAAGCATGCAAAAGCCATTATGACACTGAGGGAAATCACACGTTGCCAAAAATCTATTCGCGCGAATTAAAAAAAAACCATCAGAAGTTATGAAATGTAATTTAAGCTCATAACCAAATCAAAAGAGTGCATAAGTAATCCAACAAAAACTAAAGACTAATGTTAGAAACAATTATTCAGCAAATAAATTTTTAAAAGAAACTATAACTTGGGGCAACCCTTGTGTTGTGGGCGAAATTAGTCCACATTTCATCTTCATCTGACTTTATTCGAATTTGACAGATTTCATTAAAATGCTTAAACTTCTTGGATTTCATTCAGCTGAGATACTGAGTGGCGTACGTCAAAAACAAGCGTATAAACTGTTCCTTGAGTATAACAAAAAACCTACAGGACAATTATTCAAAACTTTTTAACAAAATAGAACACATGAAAAATAGCTGTTTGAGTAGATGACTTCTACTATTAATTTGAAACAATCACTAATAAAGAGCTTAGCAGGACAATTTTCCAAACTCACTAGAAAGAATTTTCAGAACTAAAAAAGGAAAATGTAAACAATTAAACGTGTCTCAAAAAATCAACCTCAAGGTTGAAAAAACACTAACGAAAAAGACGCGAATGCACCAGAACAAACAAAAATTACAGGAAACCTTATCTAAAAAAAAGAGTAGTTTCCAAAAATTTGGCATTAAACTTGACATGAGGAAAACTGAAGTTCAAAAAGCATCATACAGCAAAGCAAACATTTCCACAACTTGCGTTGAGCCCTTGGAGACCATCAATGACAAATAAAAAAAATGTTGGAAAAAGACAGTAAAATAATTAGTTGATGTTTATGAACATACGTATTCTCTTTTTCACAAAACAATAAGTATTACAAATTAAAGCAACAAAATTTCACAGCAAAGAAGCATTTCTGCTACCTTTACGAAAATTAACATGAGACAGATTTCAAATCAACCCAAATTTTTGTTACTAAACAATACAGCAACAAGTTAACAGGAGCTTTATTTAAAAAAATCATCAGAGCAAAAACAAAAAAAGCGCAAAAATGGTGTACGTCAAAAATACGCTTAAAAACAGTTCCTTCAGCATAACGAAGGACCTACTTGACAATGATTCAATACAGTTCAGCAAAATGGAGCACATGAACAATAGCTGTTTGAGTAGAGGACTTCGACTATTAATTAAAAAAAATCACTAATTAAAGACAATAGCAGGACAACTTTCGAAATCCACTATGAAGAATTTTCAAAACTAAAAAAAGGAAAAGTGAAAAATTTTTTATTTCTCGATAAATCAACCTTAAGGTTGAAAAAACACTCCTACTAAAAAAAACGCATTCGTACCAGAACGAACAAAAATTACCCTTATCGCAAAAAAAAGAAAAGTTTTCAAGAAGATGGCATTAAATTTGACATGAAGAAAATTGAAGTTCAATAACTATCATAAAGCAAATCCGACATATTTGCAACCCTTTACTGAGCACTTGCAGACGATCAATAACAAATGAAAACATGTTGGAAAAAAGACAGTAAAAAGTAACTGCTGTTTACGAACATACGTTATCTCTCTTTCAAAAAACAATGAACAATTTAAGCAATGAACAGCTTAAGCAACAAAACTTCAAGGCCAGGAAGTATTTCTGCTGCCTTTACGAAAAATAACATGAGACATATTTCAAATCAACCCAATTTTTTACTAAACAAAACAACAACAAGTTAACAGGAGCTTTATTTCAAAAAACCATCAGAGCAAAAACAAAAAAAGCACAAAAATGAGGTACGTCAGAAACAAGCTCAAAAACAGTTCCTTGAGCATAACGACAAACCTACTTGACAATGACTCAATACAGTTCAACAAAATGGAACACATGAACAATAGCTGTTTGAGTAGAGGACTTCGACTATTAATTTTTAAAAAAAATCACTAATTAAAGACAATAGCAGGACAACTTTCAAAATCCACTAAGAAGAATTTTCAAAACTAAAAAATGGAAAAGTGAAAAATTTATTATTTCTCGAAAAATCAACATGAAGGTTGAAAAACACTCTAAAAAAACGCGCTTGTAGCAGAACAAACAAAAATTACCCTTATCCCAAAAAAAGTAAAAAGTTTTCAAAAACATGGCATTAAACTTGACATGATGAAAATTGAAGATCAATAACTATCAAAAAGCAAATCCTACATGTTTGCAACCTTGTATTGAGCACTTGGAGACGATCAATAACAAATAAAAACATGTTGGAAAAAAGACAGTGAAAAATTAACTGCTGTTTACGGACATACGTGTTCTCTCTTTCAAAAAACGATGAACAATTTAAGCAATGAACAGTTTAAGCAAAAAAACTTCAAGGCAAAGAAGTATTTCTGCCGACTTTACGCAAAATCTTAAGAGAAATATTTCAAATGCACTTAATTTGATGCTGTTTAACAAAATAGCAACAAGTTAACAGGAGTTTTTTTTCGAAAACCATCAGATAAAAAACAAAAATGCGCAGAACAGATCAGAAAATTTACTGAATTTGTTATTTTTACTATATTTAAAATTGATGTTATTGTCTTGAAAGTCGAGAAAAGGCAGCTAAATAAAATGAAAAAAAACTAGAACTTGAAATGACTAGAAAAGACTCTCAGCAATCTTGCAAACGGGAAAAGAGCGTTAGTAGTTTGAAAGAAAGCCACAAAATAAATTGTCTCCCTTTGGGTACTTGGTTGACAAAATCACCGTTCATTTTTTACTTTTTACTGACATAAAAACAAAAAAATTTGGATAAAATCTTTAAAAGACAGCACCCCAAGAAAAATCAAACTTTGTGCTCTATCTAAAGACAAGAGGAGGCTAATTTGATCTACACTAAAAAACTATATCGAATTTAACCAATTTTGCAGTCTTGTGTATCTGATAGCAGCTCTCTCTCACAAAGGCATGTATACATACGCAAACCAGGGTTGCCACTTCTCAGTAGTCATACAAGGATCATATATGATGTCATACAAATCATAACGTATTTCCTAGTAAACTGGGCTGAAACACGTATACTCTTATACATGCACACACACTTTTCTGATTTTACACTAGTGAATATACGCCCACATATATGCTCTAACATACACGCGTGCACAAACAAACACGCTCTCTCTCTCTCTCTCTCTCTCTCTCTCTCTCTCTCGCACATGCACAGACACACACAAATAAATTATTGCTTCGTTGTGAAATAAATTTTATTTTGAGTGAAAAAGAGAAAAATACTTCATCAGGTCGGTTCAGTATGTTTAAGAGCTGTGGCATGATACCGTTGTTGATTATCTAAGCAAAAGATCAAAATTGACCACAAAGAGTTGAGTAACAAATTTACAAAATTCTAGAAAGTACCTTAACACTTCAAGACGAAGTAAGGCTTGACATAATAAAAACAGTAATAAAAACAGTAAAAACAATAATAAAAATTTCAAAATGATTCTCCAAACCATTGATAGAAACAACACAACTTGTACTTCTGAATACATTGCATTACTTCATATTTAGAATTGAAATTGAAATGCATTGCTTCTGATAATCAAATTTTCTTTGAGAACCTCTTACATTTCCAATGAAAATTGAGCTTGTCTTGGTCTATTCTTTTGAGGAATGCATATCAAGATAGAAAAAACAACCGCATTAAAAAAGATATAACCTCTGAGAATGCAAATGATACTGAATACACTGCCAATGAACCCATTCCATTTTATGCGATAATCGACAAACACTTGAAAAATCATCACACAGTGCACCAAAATGAGATATAAAAACTTCAAACATGATCTAAATAAACTCTTAGGCGCAATTTTACCTTCGCTGATGGTGTCTTGAAAAGCAACAGTTAGTCTGAAAAAAGATGTAGTCTAAACAGGCAAAATATGTTTTAGTTTGAGCCAAATTTAATCTCATCTTCAATTGATTTGGGCCTTGTGCGTATATTTGTTCCGACCCCACTTGTGGGGAAGAAACTATATACTCAAATGGGTTTTTTTGTTCAGTCAATTTTGGCCGATCGATATATTCATCGTAAAGAAATGTGAGTGGTATCATTAAAAAGCTCGTCCAGCCTAGAATTTAAAAAAAAAAGATTTTTTTAATTTCGTATTTTTCGAGGAGTTATCGAGGATTGGAGCTTTGTGTGAACACGTCATATTTGGTATGATTTCGTTCACTTTTAGTGTAATTTTTCAAATTATGATCTTTTCCTTAAAATTTTTCATTCAAAATTACATTTCACGCCACAAAAGGAATCAATTTCGTATTCCTAATACACTAAGGGTGATAAAAAGACTAAGTCTGGTCTCATGGGGAAGTTTACTATAAAAAAAAGTCAAATTCTATTTCGGATCTGTTTTTTTCACAAAACTACATATTTTTTTAGGTCACCTAGAGACTGGTCTTTTTTCATATCGCTGTTTGGTTAATGAACCTGATTTACAGTAAAATGACGCCTAATGAACAAAAAACACATCTTCAAGGAATCGCACATGTTTTTTATGGCTTCGACTCTGAGCTTTTGTAACTTTAAATGAAATTTTGATTTTAATTTTGAGGTTTTACTGAATTTTTGGCGCCCTATGGCACAGAATTGTTGACTAAAAGTGCGATGGGTTTTCTAATGAGCATAAGTGAAGCTATTCAGTGCTTTGCTTGGACAGCTAATGACTGTTAAGACTTTTTATATATTTTTTCAAAATTTTTTTAAAACATTAACCGATCATAAATTTACTTTTGTAAACTGTAAGACAGTCTCAGTACTGACAGGATCCCCTTCCTTTCTACTGCAACCAAAATTAATCTGTTTAGCGGTTTTATCTTCTAACTATTGGTTTTATGACTTCGGTGCCACAAGATTTCAAAAACAATTTTAAAATTTTTGGATATTTTGTATTTTTGAATTTTTTTGAAATTTTATCACATAATTCTAATTTGAATAGCTCCCATTGGTTCAGAGAAGACCTTCAATGGATCATAGATAAAGTTTTCAGAGCAAAGCTTATGGTTTAAATGGCATCGACACTTTCTTCTCGCACTTTTCTACTGATTTTTTGGTTTTTGCCTGTATTTGTTGTTGTTGTTTTCATAGTCATAAGACTTATTGTGATATCTCATTGATTACCCAAGCATGAAAAATAATTTTTCAAAATTTTTTTTTGTACATTAACCAATTTTAAATTTAATTTCATGAAATGTAAAAGATTCTCAGCAATGACCAGAACTTCTTCCTTTTTTCTACAGCATTCTAAAAATCTAAATTGTTTTGGTTACCTTTTTTCTCTAACTCCTGGTTTAATGGCTTCGATGCCACAAGATTTCAAAAAAAATTAACTTTTTGGATACTTTTGTATTTTTGGCTCCTGTTGAAATCTTATCACATTATCTTAAAACTGATAGCTCCCATTGGCTTTGGGAAGACGTTAAATGGTGCATAGAAAAAATTTTCACTTACAAAGATGTGGTTTAAATGGCTGCGACACTCTCTTCTCGCACTTTTCTAATGAATTATTGGTTTCTGTATTTGTTTTTGTGCCATAGTCATAAGAACTGTGATATCTTATTGATTACCCATGCATGAAAACATCTTTGTCCTTCTATCGAGTCATGACTGAGCGTAATTGTTGACTTCTGTAGAAAGCTATTGAATTTAATGGCTAGTAAAACTTCAAAAAGAATTTTTCAAAAAATTTTTTTGAAAATTAGCCAATCGTAAACTTATCTTCGTGAACTGTACGAACGCCTCAGTAATTACCGGAACTCCCTCCTTTTTTCCTACGTCAACAAAAATAATCTAATTTGCGGCTTTATCTTCTGACTATTGGTTTGATAAAAAGCGATGCGCGGGTTTTCATAAAATTTTCGGACATTTGGACAATTTCTGGATTTGTTTGTGGTTCTTCTGAAGTCTCATCACATTTTCCAATTAGTGTTAGTTCCAATTGGCTTAAAAAGGATGTTCAATGGACCATAGATAAAGTTTTCAAAGAAAAGCTTATGGTTTAAATGGCTTCGACGCTTTCTCCATTTTTCTACTCTTCGGAAACCATGCATTTGTTAAATAAAAGCGAGACGATCAAGAGAAGGCTGGAAAAAGATTGGACACTATCAGCCTCCTTGAAAATGAGGGAAAATCAGAAAGAGCTTTCAGAGTCAATTGAACTTGACACGAGTCTTCTTATTGAGAAATGTAATTTGACGAGCAGGAATGACTGTTTCAAGCTACTCAGGACTCTCAAAGAGACTAGCGTTTTTCCGCCTGTGATGAATTACGACGGTGTCACTTTTTCAACTGACGATGAAAAGGCAAATGCATTCAATGAGTTTTTCAGCTCTGTCTATAGTTGTAAAATTCATGAAAATGCTAAAACAGCTTTTGATTAATTAAATTACAAGATGTTACGTTTGGAGTTTTGGAAATTGAAAAAATATTGAGCAAATGTGATGACAGATTTCCATGGGCTTAGATCAAGTACCATCTTTCTTGCTTCGTGATGGCTTTCAAATTTTAGCCCCAGCAGATATGGCATTGTTTCAAGTTATTCAAAAGTCCTCGCATTGGCCTGAAGAATGGAAAGCGCCATATATCACACCACTTCACAAAAATGGTTCAACAAGTGACGTTAAAAACTATCGTCCGATCAGCTTGCTTCCAAAGCTTTCTATTCTTTTTGAAAAATGTTGTTCAATTTTTTGTATCCACTAGCTAGGCTACTAGTCACAAACGCTCAGCACGATTTTATGAAGAGACGCAGCACAACTACTCAGCTTATTTCATATTTTGATGTTCTTTACAACAATCTTGACGAAAATTTCCCTTGTGCTAGCGTCTATTTTGATATCAGGAAGGCTTTTGATTCCGTTCTGCATCATAGATTACTAACAAACTGGCAGAATTTGGGTTTGACGAAGCTTTTTTTCATCTTTTTTCGGATTATCTCGAAGATCGACACCAAATTGTCCGTATAGGATCTTAATCTTCTGGGCCCTCCGTTGTAACATCTGGTGTCCCACAATGAAGTGTCATTGGACCAGTTTTGTTTATCGTGTACATGAACGATCTTGTTGACTATGTGCAAAACTCCCATGTTTATTGTACGCCGTCGACCTAGTGCTGCTATGCGTTGATTGTTTCGACGGTCTGCAATGTGACATCAATGGTATTTATGAATGGTCAAGCAAAAATCAACTGAAATTTCATCCAGAACAGTGCAAAGCGATGAAGTTTGAAAGCAGCCAGTCTCCCTTATTTCTAGGAGAAGCGGAAATTCTTTTCACTAGAGAGCAATGCTAGTTACGGTAGATCTTTGTTGGACAACACATGTTAAGACGAAAAATGCGAAATGTAGTAAAATTTTAAATTTTTTTGAAAAGGAGCATACCCTTTCAAGTTTCTATTCTCCGCAAGAAAATGTTGTACCAAATGATGATTTTATCTGTCTGACTTTACTGCTCCCAAGCTTGGTGTGTTACAACTGGTATTTCGAAAGTGTTAGAAAAGTTTCAGCGCAAAAAGTTGCGCTGGGTTATTAGGTTTGAGGATTACAACGAGACAATTTAAATTTGTAGCCAATTTGCTATCAAATCACGCGAGCTGACCTTATTCTACTATGAAAAACTTGGCATGCAACAACGGAGAGTGGCATCAAGCTACATGTCAATAGAAGGACACTCAGTTCCCGAGGATCGGTCAAAACCGTTTTTTGAACAACCGTTTAACAAAAAGTTCAAAACTAACAACTATTTTCTTAGTCGAACTATCCACGCCGCCAATTACTTAATTTCAATCAACGCCATTGACTTTAGGTCATCTTTCAATATTTTTTGTAAGAATTTAGATAATTTTCTTATAGTCAAAACACTTTCTTTTAACTACTATCGGCCATGTACATATTTTCTTAAATGTCGCTGTGTGGACTGCAGATCTTAATTTGCTACATTGCTTTGTTAATTTGTACTGTCATGTCTTTCTTTTACTATGTATTCCTCTTGTTGGAATTTAAGTCTTTTACTACTACTACTACTACTACTACTACTACTACTACTACTACTACTACTACTACTACTACTACTACTACTACTACTACTACTACTACTACTTCTCGCACTTTTCTACTGAATTTTTGGTTTTTGCCTGTATTTGTTGTTTTCGTAGTCAATAACTTTTTTTAATGTCTTATCGTATCGATGACTTGTCAATGACACACGTTCTTGTCGTCCCATCGGGGCATAACTCTTATGCTCCCATCGAGCGCTTTCACTGCCTTTCGCTGAAAGCAATTGAGTTTAATGGCGTTGATACTATCGGTTTTCCAAAAAAATATCGTGGTTTTAGTGTATTTGTTCCTGTTTATTGATATTTTGAAGTCATATTGAAAAAAAAGAATCTCATGTTAAAAAGTTAATGGATGATAGAAAGGTCATTACCGAAAAGTTCTTTTTTGATGGCTTCGACGATTTTCTCGCTCAATTTTTTTTTTGAATTAGCGGTTTTTGCTTATTTTTTTAAAAAATCTTTAGGTAGGCGTGAAATGCTGACCAGTCTCAAAAGCTGGAAATTGAGTATTCAAGGAGTGATGTTACCAAAGGCAGTCAGTTTATAGCGAATAGTCTCAAAGTTTATGATATTATACATTTTCAATGATTTTTTAAACTTTTCATTTTTTGTTGTCTTTTTTTTCGTCAACTTATAGCTTATTCTCATCAATGAGAGGTGTAATTCAAATTTTTGTATTCGAAAAATTTAAATTACCAGTGATATCATGCCGTAACTGATGTTTTGTCTGTGGACAATATGCGTTTAAAAAAGTTTTAGTGGTGTACTTGTGTTTCTTTTTCTCTTCTTTCAGCACATTCGCGTAATAACAGATCCCAATGATTTTCAAATGTGGCCCAAATGCACTTATTTATTCTTTCAGTATACTTTTAGTTGCATTAGTATGAATGAAAATGGAAGGAAGAAAACATAGTATTCAGATAATAGCTAATGATTTTAATGGCTTCAATAATTTGTGTTCGCAAATTGTTTACTTTTTTGAGTTTTTCTGCTTCTGTAGTCCGTTCCTATGCCTTACTCTAACCAACGACATGTCCTATTGGTTTGATAATGAATGTTTAGTAAATTTATTCACACTTATTTCGTTAAAAGCTTATGATTTTCAAGACTATAGAAACTATTTGGTTCAAAAAAAGTTGATTGATTTTTCAATTTCGCCTCATTATTTCCTTTTGAATTTGTTACCTAGTCTCATTGCCATCTGTTGTATAGTATGGACAAAGAAATTTGTTCAGTTAAGGCTTTATACGATTGCATTTTGGCGTTGTTACTAGGTGCGTTCAAATTTAGATACTTAGTTTTTGCCGTGAAGTTTTTGTTTTTGCTTCTTTTGTTGTTTGTTTGTTTTTCGCAGTTTTTTCAATGAAAGATCTCGTCAGTGCTGTAATGAGGCATAGCATTATGTATTTCAATAAATAGTTAGGTTTTTTAGAGGTTTTTTTTAAAACTCAAACATCTGTTTTTATTATGTCTTCATTTGGGTGAAAATTAAGTCAAAAGGGTAGATGAGCTCGGGTCGGAACATCATGTGCGAACGCACATTAACGAGCATCCTTGTTGGGTTCTATAATGTTTGGTCCCCTGTGTTTTTATGACCCACCACTTATGAATTGTTGTCATATGACTAGCTACTATGTAAAATAGCACGTAGTCCTGGTGGGCGTAAAATTTATATGCCCACTAAACTGCGGGGGAGGAGGAGGATCGCATTTTTTCGAAACTTATCTAGAGGAGAGCCGTATATTTAATAGTCCATCTGAAGATCTATCAACAACTTATATAATCGATCGTTTAGATTATTTCTAAGAAGAAACATTTTTTGAAGAGTAGTAGGAACATATTAATTATTTTACGAACATACGAAGAAGGGTGTTTTTTGCTATGACTCACTTGTCTGGCTTGAGATTCTTAGATGGCGTCTGTTTTGCGCCAGCAGACCTGCCCTGTCCACTGGCACTGCCCCCTCCCGCTCCCGATCTGGAAGAACCTGGACGACCCTCGTCATAGTTGGCTACAACATGACATCATAGTGCAACAAACATCACGACTATATAATCCGCTTCAAGAAAATCATTTTAAAACATTTACCATTTCCAAGTAATAGCACATGAAGGTTCTAAGAAAAATTAATATTTCTTCGACATATGATCTTTGTATGATTACTAAGAAATGTCATCCGGGTCAATAAAACCATTTTCACGAAGAAAAAAACTGACGAATAAATAATAATAAATATATAAAAATACAAATCTCGAACGTTTTGAATGCTGTTGTCAGAATCATTTTTAATGACTCAAAATATTAGAAAGACATTTTTGGGCCGAATTTAGCCTAGAAGAATGTTGCCATGAATTTTAGAAGACTAGACTGGGGGGTTAGTGGGAGAATTAGTGACGTGTATTGGACAAGTATGGAAATGATCAAGGTCAAAAGTACAGTGACGCACAAACAATGTGAATAATTTTGAATACACTGAATACAAAATTATGTTGAGACTGTTTTCGACACAAATGTCACTAACAGGACACGAGCAAACAGACAAATAGCTTACTAACTGTACAAACCTTCAGCTATCGGATGCGGAGGCTCTTTGCGACCTTTGACTAAATGGAATAATTTAATCAATTGACAATTAACTTGGTTATCATGAATTTAGTCATCAACACAACAGATAAGCAGTTTAATTAATCTAATATCAGCAGTCCGTTTCTTTTCTTCACAACAAGAAATAGGCCTCTATTACAATATGCTTTTGTTCTCCCCGCTTAGATCAGGTAAGAACAAAAACTTGTGATTGGAGGCATTAACATAGCTATGGAATGGAGTAATTTTAGTTTTAGTTCGTAATATTATTAACTCACCTAATTATTAAACAAGTGAAGCGAAAAACGGGAAAATCTCAAAATGTCTCTTTCCTTCCCGTGGAATTCATTGGGCTAATAGACTAGTTAAAACACGAGAAAATTTAATGGTAGTTGAAAATGGTTTGTTGTTTCGCTGAGTCCGACAGGTGATAGCTCAAAGCATTAAGCTACCAATTCTATGTGTAAGATACGTGAAAGCAAGATAAGATAGATTGTTACTGAGGAAAAATAAAACAGTTTCTAGCGCGGTTTATAGGGGAAAAGATAGCAATTATTAATTTATATTAAATTTAAAAGCAAAGCGAAAAACATGAGAATTCTTTTCTTAACGTTTCTGATGTGTCATTCCTTTATACCCATAAATATTAACTTCCTATTTAAGCGAAAATGACGTTAACAAGACTTACAAGATCTGGAAATACTTAAATAAAAACTTGAAGATGGCTTTTTCGTAATAACTTCCGCTCCATAAATTACCTTTCATCTCCTCTTTCTCCTGTTCTTTCAGCACAGCGACATGAGCCCACGCTGCCTGTGATATGGGCCAGGACTTCTTCAAAACCCTCGCTTGGATTATGTATTTGTGCGGCTAAAATATATGTGCAGACAGTTAAACACAGAAGAGGAAATCAGACCATTAAATGAATTGAACAATGCCGCATTAGAGCACCAATGAGACCTGCCATTGACGAGACAAGACAAGCAACAAAATCAAATAGCAATAACGACAATTATTTACGACCAAACTCAATGAACGTTAGATGAAACTTAAAATAAAAAAAATAACTTGTACTCCAATAGAAAAGTTATGGAATTGTTTTCAATGAGACTAGGTAACCAGGAGACAAAAAAAAACAAAAACATCAAAGTTAAAAACACTAAATATTTTAAAAAATTGATTTCAAAGTCATGAAAACCATTAGCTATCAGCAGAAATCACAGAACAGGTTGGTTTATACCTCGATAACAAGCTAATGAGACATTTAATTAATCTAAATATGTAAGACTACAAAAAAAAATGGAAAAAAAGGGCAAAAATATTTGAAATAAATCAAATTTTGCGAGTAAACTATGTCGAAGCAGTTAAAACTTTAATATACCCACTAAAACCTCGAAAACATTAAATATGTTCATTTGCGTCTTCTTTTAACGTCAAGAAGGTAATATCTGACCTGCAATTAATGTGGTTATAAAATAAGACCACAGAAAACCTGAAAAATGAGCAAATGAACAAACATGAAAAATCGTAACATCAAACCAAAAAAAAAATTATTTAGAACGTAAAGTTGGAAAACAAAAAATCGTAATTCACAAAAGATTGCCTCATGTCTTTGCGCAGGCCTTTCTAAACGTTGACAGAAACAAGACAAAAAAGTGGCAAAACTCAAGAATCCCTTTGTTTTTTAAACAATTACTTTTAAAAGACATTGTTCCGGTTCGGAACAATGATCTGAAACAATCTTTTAAATTGGGATTTCCCGTGGCAAACAGCTGTAACGTTAGCTTGTTGTCTGGGAAATGCAATGTCATAGGTCTGAAGAGTCAGGAGATCAAATAATAAATCTGCGTAATGCCTGGAAACAGTTGAGCTTGATCTGATTATAAGTTAAAGTGTTGTCTGGTGACCAAGATAGTCGTAGACGAACAAAACCAACAGCTTGCAAAAATATTTCAATATAGATCTTACGCAAGTTTTAGTCATCTGTTAAGCAGGTTATCGATTGATAAAGAGAGTTGCCAATAAACATAGCTGGCAGATTGCCGGAAATAAGCTTAAAAACATTAAATATGTTCATTTGCGTCTTCTTTTAACGTCAAGAAGGTAATATCTGACCTGCCATTAATGTGGTTATAAAATAAGACCACAGAAAACCTGAAAAATGAGCAAATGGACAAACATGAAAAATCGTAACATCAAACGAAAAAAAAATATTTAAAACGTAAAGTTGGAAAACAAAAAATCGTAACTCATAAATAATTGCCTCATGTGTTTGCGCAGGCCTATCTACACGTAGTCAGAAACAAGATAACAAAGTGGCAAAACTCAAGAATCCTTTTGTTTTTTAAGCAATTACTTTTAAAAGACATAAAAACCATATGCTTTCAACTAAATGATACTAAATAGATTACAAACTGAGGAACGCCACTGGACCTGTCATCACTGAGATTAAACGCAAGACAACAAAACAATAACGAATGCACGCAGAACTCAAAATTCCCTTCAAACACTTTTGCGCAAACAAACACTTTGTGCAAACACAGTCCAAAAGCCATAAAAACTAGGAACTGTTCGATAAAATTATTAATTATCTTCATTGGGCCTCAATTGTATTTCAATGGAATCTGTCAATATCAAATCATTCCGGTCTTTAATTAACATCAAAAATGCAAAACTATTTACAAAAAAGACAGCGGCTCAATAAAACCCGAATAAATTTTAAAATGTAAAAAATCGACGATTAGACCAAAACTAGCCTATAAAAATAGAAACAAGCATTTAATCCAAATGCTAGAGGAACAGATACTTTGACAAAAAGAAGTCAAAATATTAAAAATATATGATAATTATTGAATTTAATAAATTTTTGATAATTATTGAGCAAAATTAGCAAAAACTGGCTAAAATTTATTGCCAGAACACTATCTTGGACGCGGAAGTGAAAGTAGTCCCTCTTTAGAGCTTACAAAGATTGTATTTTTTTTCTTCAGTTCTATACGTTTGGAAGAATTAAAGAAACTGGGCTAATAATTTTGTGCCAGTTTTGAAGAAAAAAAAGCTGAATTCTGAAACATTTAGCCAACAAATTGGATCAAACAGGTTCAGGAACAATCTTCTAGCTTTAGAGTTAAAACTAACAACACTGTCGTTAGCAATTACAACATACTTTTAGCGAAAAATTTTTAAAAATTATGTAAAGAAAATACAGACAATGCTGATCGAAGCAACGGAAATCAGTCGAACGAACACAAACTTTATAAACCTTGATGACTTCCAGAAAAAAACCGAAATTCAAAAATATCTCTTTGCTTATATTTTCTACGCTCGAAAGACTTTCTATCGAATTCACTCACAACCCTCTACAATGACTATCGATCATTTGACTAAACAAAAAACTCATGTGAGTATATAGTTCCTCCCACACCAAAGTGGTTCGGAACAATGATCTGAAACAATCTTTTAAATTGGGATTTCCCGTGGCAAACAGCTGTAACGTTAGCTTGTTGTTTGGGAAATGCAATGTCATAGGTCTGAAAAGTCAGGAGATCAAACAATAAATCTGCGTAATGCCTGGAAATAGTTGAGCTTGATCTGATTACAAGTTAAAGTGATGTCTGGTGACCAAAATAGTCGTAGACGAACAAAACTAACAGCTTGCAAAAATATTTAAATATAGATCTTACGAAAGTTTTGATCATATGTTAAGCAGTTTATCGAATGATAAAGAGAGTTGACAATAAACGTAGCTGGTAGATTGCCGGAAAAAAGTTGCGATAGACGCTTGAGGCCTTCCGTAGAATTGAAAAACTAAAGAAACCGACCACCAGTCGTCCTTAAATAGACCACTAGACTTTTTGAGTTATATTGGGAGCGTCAATTTTGTGACATACCGTCTAAAAGGAGAAAACCCTAAAAGGGCTTTATCAAAATTGATATTCGAAATCAAAAACTCAAGACTAATATTCAAGAATTAGGGCTAAAGCTTGGCACTACTTAAATGCACACTATTAACTAGTAAATGTTCATAAAATATAAAGTTCCATAAGTGAGCTCAGAAGTCATTTTTTGAGTGAGGTAAGTCACGCAATTGACCTAAAAGCAGAAATGACGTCACGTACACAAATTTTAACTGCAAAGCACTAGAAGTCACTGAAGTCGTTGAAAAAGTCATTTCCAAGAAGTCAGGTTGTAAGAATCATCGATGGAGACGACGAATTAAAAAAGACATAGCAGGACAAGCCCTGACGTACCATTCAAAAAATTTTCATTGACTTAACAAAAAACTAGACCTATAACGGACTATGAAAGAATTGGGAAAACCATTTCTAAAAAATCAGATAAAAATAAAAAAAACAGTAAAAATTAAAGTGAAATTGCAGCATGTGAACAAAAAAAAACACTAGCGAGAAAGCAAATTTTTGTTCAAACACGATTTCCTCACTCTACTTTAAAATCAGAGCAAACAAATATCACAGCGCAAAACCACTCGCTTTTTCGCTCCATTTCCTGTTTCGGCGTGAGCAAAATCACTACTCCAATTTGACTTCAAAAGTCATGAAAATTTGTGAACAGATCTTAAAAAAAAGACAGCTCCCCAATATAATTCAAATTCTTTGAATTGTAAAAAAACCACGATGTCCCCAAAAATAGCCGCTATCGCTTCGCGGCTATTAACAAATCAACAATCAGACAACTTGTTTGAAATCTAAGTAGTGCAATTAATCGGTCAATCGCATTCTTTTATTTTTTAGTGCTGACAACTGGTTAAATTTTGATAAAAAGTTGCATTATGAAAAGTTAACCGAAACTTAAAGACAAGTAAGCAGGATAAGGAACATCAACAACACTCCTCGATCTTAAAAAGCAAAACCAAAAACACTATCGTGAACAGTTTTAGCAAAATTGACAAAAACTTGAGCAAAATCACAGAAATGTGATCAATATCGACAGCAATCAGTCAAAATTCAAAGTTCACAAAATTTCAAAAAATTTCAAAACTTCGATAACTGCGTAGACAAAATGATGTTGGCTGTTCAAAAAAAGAATTTTTAATTATATTTTCTACGCTGAACGAGTTTTCTAATGATACCACACACAACCCTCTACTATGAATATATCGATCGGCCAGAATTGAATGTACAAAAAAACCCATTTGCGTATAAAAATCCTCCCCCATTAAAGTGGGTCGTAACAGTGATCTGAAGCAATCATGTAATGTGGGGCTTGGCTTGGCAGACAGCTGTAATGTCTGCTCATTGGTCTGAGGCTTCTTATATGATAGTTGTGAAAAGTCAAAGCATCAAATAACAAATCTGCAGAATGCTTGGAAATAGTTCAACTTGATCTGATTAAAAGTAAAACTGTTGTCTGGCCACGAAGGTTGTCGACGAAGAACAAAACCAACAACTTGCATAAAGAAAGGTTGAAAGATTTTACGTAAAATTCAATAGTTTATTACGCAGGTTATTGGATCATAAAGAAAGTTTCGTATAAAATTTACATGAATTGAAAAATGAAACAAATTGTTTGAAATTAAAAAAGTGTAATTAATCGGTCAATCGGATCTGATTAATTTCGAATGGTGACAACTGATGAATTTTTGATGAAAAATGTTGAATTCTGAAAAAACAGCCAACATTTAGAGAAAAGTAAGAACAATTAAGCATTTCAAAAACACTTCCCGATCTTGAAAAGAAAAACCAAAAATACTATCGTGAACAATTTTAGCCAAATTGACAAACACTTGATCAAAACTAAAGAAAATTTCAACAATATCAACGGAAATTAGTCAAAGTTCACAAAATCTTAAAACTCGATAAGTGCGTAGAAAAAAAAACGATGTTAAATATTCTTTTTAATTACATTTACTACGCTGGCCGGGTTTAGTTGAGGAATTCGTTACAAAACCTCTCTAAGAGGAGAGGCATTAGATAGTGGGCGAACAATCGATCGGCGAAAGCAATTAAGATCAAAATTTGAACTTTGTCGTAGTGGATAGTATGATAACACCATGTTTCCGCTGGTCCGCATTGGGAAGGGTGATAGGTCGTTATCTGTCTTGAGTCTTAGCTTTAAGTTTCAATTAGTTTGGTTGCTCATGTTTTGTTTCAGGTTACACAATTCAAGCAAGAGTATCATTTCCGGTTTTACAACATTTCATCATCGTGACTTTACTCGTTACAACTTTTGGAAACAAATCAACTTACAAAAGGCGGTAAAACACAATAAACGTAAGAAGTTAATCTCTAGCATTAACATCCTCCGGGCCCACAAAACCTAACCCTAACCTGGTTTTGGGTTTGGGGTAGACATGCATAAGTTTTACTGCTGGTCTGTTTAATTTGCCTAAAGCGGTCTTAACCTCACATGACCTAGCTATGTTGTCGGGGCCGGTGAAAGTCCGTGTGACTCGTCCCAGCGGCCAGATTCCTCTTGGTGTAAACTCTTCAAGAAGCCAGACAACATCATCCACTTCCAAAGCTGCTTCACAAGACGTCCACTTCTGTCGTTTGTTCAGCGAAGGAACATACTCGGTTAGCAGCCTCTTCCAAATCTGCTGAAGTCTCTGCTTCACCTGTGTCCACGCCGACCTCTTCAAGGTAAGTGTCTCGTTGAAAACGGCTCCAGGAACATTGCAGAAGGGCCTTCCAAGCAAGAAGTGGTTTGGTGTAAGCGGGTTGTCGTCTTCGTGGTTGCTTCTCACGTGGGTGAGTGGACGCGAGTTGACAAGACACTCGGCTTCACTGACGATCGTGGCAAAGACATCTGGAGTGAGTTTTGCGGAACCAAGGTTCAAGAGAAGAGCTCATTTGACACACTGAACGAGTCTCTCCCACACCCCACCGAAGTGAGGAGCAGAAGGAGGGTTGAGCTTCCATTCGACAGACTGGTTCAGTAGCTGATCTTTGATGTAGTCGTGCTCCAACATCAGTGGTCTTCTTCTGATCTGCTTTCTTGCTCCCAGGAAGTTGGATCCGTTGTCTGACAGGAACAACCGCGGTTGGCCGCGTCGAGCGATGAAGCGTCGGATTGCTGTCAAACACTTGTCTGTGCTGAGGTCCTCTGCAACTTCCAGGTGAATTGCTCTTGTAACCAAGCAAGTAAATAGGCAGATGTAGGTCTTCACTTCTGTAACACGATGAACGACGGCAAAAGGTCCAAGGTAGTCCACGCCGACATTGGTGAAGACGACTGGTGACTGTGCTTCCTGGAAACGAATGTCTGGCAAGTCTGCCATCGGTGGCTGTAGTCCCTGTGCTCGGAAGCGGCGACAGTCGAAACATTTGAAGGCCAAACTTCTCAGGAAGAGTCTGATTCCAAGAATGTGGCATCTCTGTTGTATGTAGTTGCGAGTGTATTCCACTCCAATTTGCATACAAATTTCGTGGCATTTCTGTATGTAGAGTTGATTGCTGTGCTCTTTAGAGTCCAGGATGATGGGGTGCTTGGCGTCAAAGGGTAGCAAGCTTCGTTTTGTTCTGCCACCAACGCGAAGAAGTCCACTTTCAAAGAAAGGGGACAAACAGAGCAGACGATCTTTCTTTGACAAAGGCCTGTGTTGATTCATGTCTTTGATGGCGTCTTTGAAGGACTTCTCTTGCGACTTTCTGAAGAGATATATTCGGGCTTCGTTAATGTCGTCGAGTTCTAGTTTGCCTCTTTGTTTCGATCTGAGATTCTTTATGAACCTTATGACAAAAGCCATAGAGCGCATTAACATCGTCCACTTTGAGAATCTGCTGACGTCGATAATACATTCATTGTTGGATGGTTCCATTGTGACGTTTGTCTCCTCCTTGTTACCCAAGGAGTTCTTCCAATGGCTTTCGGGATCACTTAAGAAGGCTGGAGGCTTTAACCAGAACACATTGATATCACAGGCTGGTATTCCTCGGGAGACATGGTCTGCGGGGTTGAGTTTTCCGCTGATATGCTGCCACTTGGAGACGTCTGTGTTGTTGCGGATCTCTTGCACTCTATTTGCATTAAAAGTTTTCACCTTGTCTTTGCTTTTGATGCAGGCAAGGACAGCTTCACTGTCGCTCCAAAAGTGTCTCGAGGTAACTGGTATTGTGAGCTGCTTGGAAACAAATTGCATTAGTCTGCATCCTAGCACGGCTGGTTGCAACTCAAGTTTCGGGATACTGATTTGCTTTAGTGGCGCGACTTTAGCTCTAGCTATGACAAACCCAGTTGAAATGGTGTTAGCTGATTGAGATCTGATGTATATGACTGCTCCATAAGCCAGCTGTGAGGCATCACAGAAGCAATGTAACTGGTTTATCGGAGACGGATCGATCGGAGAAACAAAACATCGTGGCATTGATATTTCTGGCACATTTACATATTGCTCTATCCAAGTTTTTATTGCTTTCTGTTTCTCGTCTGACAGGAGTTCATCCCATGCAAGTCCTTCTTTCCAAGTATCCTGCAAGATGATTTTGAGTGTAATCAATAATGGGGCAATGATTCCTAAAGGATCGAACAAGCAGGCAATTAAGGAAAGGAGCTTTCTGAGTGTGTAGTCCGTTTTGTCTTCTTGAACTTTGGCAAGCTTCTGGTGGAAGAAAGTATCATTAACTGTATTCCACAATACACCTAAGACACGATGTTTGTCTTTTTCGTTGTCACAATGTTCTTTGGGTATCTTGTTAAGACATTGAACAGAGTTTGAGACAAACTTAGTCAGACTGAAACCTCCTTTAGAGAGTGTTTGTCGCAAGTCTTGAACTGCAGTTTCAGCTTTCTGTTCATTGACGAACGAATGTACAAAGTCATCCATGTAGAAGCTGTTGAATATTAGATCTTTTGTAGCGGTGTTTCCGAAGTCTTTTGCTGTTTGTTGGAGGACAAATATTGCTGTAGTTGGTGAACATCTGGCTCCAAAGATGAGTCGCGTATACTGGAACTGCTGTACGGAGTTCTTTGAAGGCCAAAGAAAACGGAGACAAGACTGATCCTCTGTTCGTATGCAAATTTGCATGAACATGGCCTCAATGTCTGCCATTACTGCAACAGGATCCTGGCGAAAGCGGAGTAGTAAGCCAACCAGGTTGTTGAGAAGGTCGGGGCCTGACAGAGGGTTTTTGTTTAGTGATTGCTTCTTAAAAACAGATGCAGCGTTTGCAACACGCCTGACTTTCCCAGGTTTGTTGGGATTCGTGACGGGGTGATGGGGAAGGTACCAAATCTTCTCTGGTGCTGGATTTGAGAAAGTAGCTGATTTGACATAACCTTTCTCCAAATCTGTTTCCAAAGTTTTCTCATACAATTGCTTCAACTCAGAATCTTTGTTAAGTCGGCGCTGTAGGCTGTCAAGCCGTGCTTTGGCAACCGGATAGTTGTTTTCCAATTTACTGTCCTGTTTCCAAAGTAAACCAATTTCATATCTGTCTCCGATATGATGGATTGTATCTTGTAATATTTGAATTGCTCTTATACTTTCAGTTGAAGTATCTGCAGTTTCTTCAAATTCGGTTCCAGTGCTCTCGATTTTCCAGAAACTGGTCACACATTCACTGAGATGTCTTTCAGTATCAACAGTTAAATTTGTGAGCGCATGGTCAAAGGCTCTATAACTATGTGATAGGAAGTTTGTTTCCTGCAGGAATGGCTCGGTTTTTCGCTTAATTGGGCCTGTAATTGTCCAACCGAGAAGATTGCGTAAAGCAAAGGGGCTTCCTGAGGGTCCTTGAAGGAACTCGCGTTCCAAAATGTACTGGGTAGCGTCAACACCTAAAAGTATCTGTATCTTATTATCGCTAAGTTTAGGAAAATGTATATGTTGAAGGTGAGGGTAGGACGAACATGCTTCGTTCAAATCGTTCACAGGTGCATCGTTGAAAGTCCAATTTCTCACTGCATGAACATAGTTTAAACGGAAGAGTGGTTGGTCGCTATTGAGCTTTCCAATGTCCAAGCGAACAAGATTTGCGTGCATGACGGATTCGTCAAATGCGTGCGACACATTCAGATCAAAGTCTGAAATTTTTGGAGCCCCAACTTTATCGGCAGTGGTGTCGAGGACGTATGAAATGGTGCTACCGTTGTCCAGAATGGCATAACAATTATGTCTTATTATCATTTCCGAAAAGGGTGACAGGTATCACCTGTAGTTGATTTCTTGTTCTTGGTGGAAAACCAGGATTGTAAACCTAGGTTGGATTGTCATTGCTTTTGTCGTGTTGGTGCAATGGTTCACACATTGGGAGATCAATTTCTGTCACGTTTGTAGATTCGTGTGCTTTTTGTCT
Source organism: Convolutriloba macropyga (assembly GCF_964194025.1). Lineage (NCBI taxonomy): Eukaryota > Metazoa > Xenacoelomorpha > Acoela > Convolutidae > Convolutriloba > Convolutriloba macropyga. Next base: position 49,816,456 of record NC_134474.1, on the reverse strand, counting down.
GTCTGTGTGGAGAAGGCTGTGGTGTTTGCCATTGCAATGTCGACAGAGAACTTTTGACGTGCAGTTTTTGGCTGCGCGACTGGTACTTAGGCAATTGAAGCACAAAGAGTTCTTCTTTGCTTCGCTATTGCGTCTGCTAACATCGAGACTGAGAAACTGCGTACACTTGCCAATGTAGTGATCTTGTTGATCAAGCGGACATTTTGTTCTGCTCCAATTCGCTGTTGCATTTCTCATAGGCTGCTTTGAACCAGAGAAAGAAGAGCTTCCTTTCGTGTTCTTGCTAATGTTTGCCGTCGATTGCTGAGGCTTTGCATTATCGATGCTTCTAATTGCTGTACTGTTATGTTCAAAGCTTTTATTGCTGGGGTTAGAGCTTTTGCTTCCGGGGAAATTCTGTTTCCGGTTTGTACGATTTTGGTTCTTATTCCGATTGTTGAAGGAACTTGAACACTGTGATTGGTTTTGTTGACTTGAATGGTTGTTAGTGGTTGATAAAAATGCGTCTTGTAATTGTTCAAAGGCTCTGGATTGCCGATCCATCCAATCGGAAACCTGGATTTGTCCAGTCGTTGTCAACAACATGTTCGGTCCACTTCAACTTGATTGGGTTTGGTAGCTTATCTCGGACTATCCTGAGCAAGTACGTCGCATTTAGGTCGGCACTGAAGCCATGTGAGGCAAATGTCTGAACAACCTTTCTTAACAGCGAAGCGAAAGCTATCAAAGCTGCGTGGTCATTCATAGCCGGTCTTTGGAAAGCTTCCAGTTCTTTTGTTAAGGCACCGACAACGTTTTGCGGGTTTCCAAAGCGTCTGTTGAGCTCTTGAAGGGCGGAAGAGTAAAAATTTGGGTTGCAAAGAAATCCGGAGATGCAATCCTTTGCCGGTCCAATGACTAAACTTTGCAAATAGCTCATTCGTTCAGTGTCAGTGATGTCTTCGTTGTTGTGGATAGTCGAAGAAAACATGCTGCTCCATTCGTTCCACTTGAGTGGGTCTCCATCGAACTTCTGAATTCGGATGTCCGGCAGCTTTACTGAGCGGTGAATGTTCCGTTGACGATATGGGTTGGAGTTTTGATTACCGAAGCTTTGGCTGCTTGGGTAAACAGGTCCACGAGAGGTTACATTTGAGGGCTCAAAACTACCGTTTGCTAAGTTTGACCAACTGTTTGGGCAATATGCCTGAAATGGGCCGGAATGGCTTGGCGTTGGGAAACGATTGCCGAAAGAAATTGGAACAGGTGTCCTATGATTAGGTACATTTTCATATAGGCCGGTGTTATTAATGGGCCTGGGAGGGGCGAAAGTATTTTCAGCCGGAGGAAGTGTCCCACTAAAAACTGGCAGTTGAGTGTTTGAAGCTGTAGACAATTGTGGGAACACACACGTTGCGCCAATAGAGCTCTGCGTAATAATTGTTGGTTGAAAGGGCTGCTGTTGATTGCTTGCTACGTTGTCAGAGTCTGTTTGTTCCGGTACTGATGGCTGGAGACTATTCTGTACACAAGAGCTGATTGCTCCATTAGAGTTTTCTTGCAAAATTCCCATGGCGGACTGCACTTGTCTATGGATAGTAATCGGGTCGGATGTTGATTGCTGGTCTTCCAAATTATTGACTTGTTGCTGTCGGGTATCTTGCATACTCTGGACAACTCCCGGATACTCAGGTGCAGAGGGAACCGGTATTCGATTACTGCGTGATGAAGCGGCGCTGCTTGGACGCGTTGAAGTATTTCTGAAGGAAAGTTCATGCTTCTTTACAGTTTGTGCGACTTCTACTTTTAGCTTTGTCAAGCATGCTGCATCGTTGAGAGAGTCTTCAGCGTTCACATTTTCCGATTGTGTAAGTTGGTCGACAAGCTCATCTAGCTGTGACATTGTTTTCTTGAATTCATCGTGTGTTACTGACACAACTTCGGGTTCCAGACCTGACTGTATTTGATATTCTAGCTCCTGTTTGAGCTCTTTGACAATGTTTAATTTTCGGTGAAACAATCTAACTGTTCCAACAATTGATGGCTTTCGACCTCCCATTTTCTTTGTTGGTCTAACTTTCTGAACTTCAGAGGTATATTGAAAGGTCAAGTGGCGTGAATATAGGTCCCTTGAAGGACACAACGAGTGATTTTTGGACGTTCCAGAGGAAACTTAGATGTGAAGTGGGGTAATCTTTTGACTTTTTAGAGGTCAATTAAAGTTCAAGTGGAGTAACCTTTCGACCTTTTAGAGGCCACTTATAGGTCAAATGGGTTGACTGTTTGACCTTTTAGAGGTCAAGTGCGGTGATTGTTTGACCTTTTAGAGGTCACTTAGAGGTCAAGAGGGTTGACTGTTTGACCTTTTAGAGGTCACTTAGAGGTCAAGGGGGTTGACTGTTTGACCTTTTAGAGGTCAAGTAGGGTGGCTGTTTGACCTTTTAGAGGTCACTTAGAGGTCAACTGGGTTGACTGTTTGACCTTTTAGAGGTCACTTAGAGGTCAAGTGGGTTGACTGTTTGACCTTTTAGAGGTCACTTAGAGGTCAAGTGGGTTGACTGTATGACCCTTTAGAGGTCAAGTAGGATGACTGTTTGACCTTTTAGAGGTCAATTGGGGTGACTGTTTGACCTTTTAGGGGTAACTTAGAGGTCGAGTGCGGTGACCGTTTGACCTTTTAGAGGTCACTTAGAGGTCGAGTGGATTGACTGTTTGAGCTTTTAGCGGTCACTTAGAGGTCAAATGGGTTGACTGTTTGACCTTTTAGAGGTCAAGTAGGGTGGCTGTTTGACCTTTTAGAGGTCACTCAGAGGTCAATTGGGTTGACTGTTTGACCTTTTAGAGGTCACTTACAGGTCAAGTGGGTTGACTGTATGCAGGTCACTTGGGAGGTCCCTGGGGCACAATGGGTGACTTTTATAATTCACTTGGGGGGTCCCTGGGGGACAATGAGTGACTTTTGTAGGTCGCTTGGGGAGTCCCTGGGGGACAGTGGGTGACTTTTTTGGGTCACTTGGGGGGTCCCTGGGGCACAATGGGTGACGTTTTTGGGTCACTTGGGGGGTCCCTGGGGGACAATGGGTGAGTTTTGTAGGTCACTTGGAGGGTCCCTGGAGGACAGTGGGTGACTTTTGTAGGTCACTTGGGGGGTCCCTGGGGGACAATGGGTGACTTTTGTAGGTCAGTTGGAGGGTCCCTGCGGAACAATGGGTGACTTCTGTAGGTCACCTGGGGGTCCCTGGGGGACAATGAGTGACTTTTGTAGGTTGCTTGGGGGGTCCCTGGGGGACAGTGTGTGACTTTTTTAGGTCACTTGGGGGGTCCCTGGGGGACAATGGGTGACTTTTTTGGGTCACTTGGGGGGTCCCTGGAGGACAAGGGGTGACTTCTGTAGGTCACTTGGGGGTCCCTGGGGGACAATGAGTGACTTTTTTGGGTCACTTGGGGGGTCCCTGGGGGACAGTGTGTGACTTTTTTAGGTCACTTGGGGGGTCCCTGGGGGACAATGGGTGACTTTTATAGGTCACTTGGAGGGTCCCTGGGGGACAATGAGTGACTTTTGTAGGTTGCTTGGGGGGTCCCTGGGGGACAGTGTGTGACTTTTTTAGGTCACTTGGGGGGTCCCTGGGGGACAATGGGTGACTTTTTTGGGTCACTTGGGGGGTCCCTGGAGGACAATGGGTGACTTCTGTAGGTCACTTGGGGGGTCCCTGGGGACAATGAGTGACTTTTTTGGGTCACTTGGGGGGTCCCTGGGGGACAGTGTGTGACTTTTTTAGGTCACTTGGGGGGTCCCTGGGGGACAATGGGTGACTTTTATAGGTCACTTGGAGGGTCCCTGGGGGACAATGAGTGACTTTTGTAGGTCACTTGGGGGGTCCCTGGGGGACAATGGGTGACTTTTTTGGGTCACTTGGGGGGTCCCTGGAGGACAATGGGTGACTTCTGTAGGTCACTCGGGGGGTCCTTGGGGGATAATGGGTGACTTTTGTAGGTCAATTGAGGGGTCCGTGGGGGACAATGGGTGACTTTTCTGGTCATTTGGGGGGTCCCGGGAGGACAATAGGTGACTTTTGTAGGTCAATTGGGGGGTCCGTGGGGGACAATGGGTGACTTCTGTAGGTCTCTCGGGGGGTCCCTGGGGGATAATGGGTGACTTTTGTAGGTCAATTGAGGGGTCCGTGGGGGACAATGGGTGACTTTTCTGGTCACTTGGGGGGTCCCGGGAGGACAATGGGTGACTTTTATAGGTCACTTGGAGGGTCCCTGGGGGACAATGGGTGACGTTATTGGGTCACTTGGGGGGTCCCTGCGGGACAATGGGTGACTTTTATAGGTCACTTGGAGGGCCCCTGGGGGACAATGGGTGACTTTTTTTTAGGTCACTTGGTGGGTCCCTGGAGGCCAATAGGTGACTTTTGTAGGTCACTTGGGGGTTCCCTGAGGGAGAGCTGCACTGCAAACTGGTTCTGCAAGCTGGTTCTGCTGGCAGAACACTGGAGGCTGTTGGGTGCAGCTGCTGGTGACTCAGGTTGGCCTGAGTGTGCTGACTGACTGTTGGAGGGCAGTAGTGAGGGTCTACTGCAAGCTAGTTCTGCTGACAGAACACTGGAGGCTGTTGGGTGATGCTGCTGGTGACTCAGGTTGGCCTGAGTGTGCTGACTGACTTTTGGAGGGCAGTAGTGAGGGTCTACTGCAAGCTGGTTCTGCTGGCAGAACACTGGAGGCTGTTGGGTGAAGCTGCTGGTGACTAAGGTTGGCCTGAGTGGGCTGACTGACTTTTGGAGGGCAGTAGTGAGGGTCTACTGCAAGCTGGTTCTGCTGGCAGAACACTGGAGGCTGTTGGGTGCAGCTGCTGGTGACTAAGGTTGGCCTGAGTGGGTTGGCTGACTGTTGGAGGGCAGTAGTGAGGGTCTACTGCAAGCTGGTTCTGCTAGCAGAACACTGGAGGCTGTTGGGTGCAGCTGCTGGTGACTCAGGTTGGCCTGAGTGGGCTGGCTGACTGTTGGAGGGCAGTAGTGGGGGTCTACTGCAAGCTGGTTCTGCTGGCAGAACACTGGAGGCTGTTGGGTGAAGCTGCTGGTGACTCAGGTTGGCCTGAGTGGGCTGACTGTTGGAGGGCAGTAGTGAGGGTCTACTGCAAGCTGGTTCTGCTGGCAGAACACTGGAGGCTGTTGGGTGCAGCTGCTGGTGACTCAGGTTGGCCTGAGTGGGCTGACTGACTGTTGGAGGGCAGTAGTGGGGGTCTACTGCAAGCTGGTTCTGCTGGCAGAACACTGGAGGCTGTTGGGTGCAGCTGCTGGTGACTCAGGTTGGCCTGAGTGGGCTGGCTGACTGTTGGAGGGCAGTAGTGGGGGTCTACTGCAAGCTGGTTCTGCTGGCAGAACACTGGAGGCTGTTGGGTGCAGCTGCTGGTGACTCAGGTTGGCCTGAGTGGGCTGGCTGACTGTTGGAGGGCAGTAGTGAGGGTCTACTGCGAGCTGGTTCTGCTGGCAGAACACTGGAGGCTGTTGGGTGCAGCTGCTGGTGACTCAGGTTGGCCTGAGTGGGCTGGCTGACTGTTGGAGGGCAGTAGTGAGGGTCTACTGCAAGCTGGTTCTGCTAGCAGAACACTGGAGGCTGTTGGGTGCAGCTGCTGGTGACTCAGGTTGGCCGGAGTGGGCTGGCGACATCCTCGTTGTCTTGCTTGATGATGAAATCTTTGTAAAGTGTTTCACCGGACCCGTATCTTGCTACTAACCAATTTTGAAAATGCTCAACAAAAACTAACCAAGAAAAGCTGCTTCGCGTGGTTGTTTAAATATTATTTTTCGAACCGTTACTACTAAACAATTCTTTTTTGAAATCTTTTGTTCAAAAATTAACCAAGAAAAGCTACTTCGCGCGGTTGTTTATTTTATTTAGCAAAAGTTAACAACAGGACTCAAATACCTCAGAACAATAGGACTAATATAAGTCTTTTCGGTATTTAGCTTATTTCAAATAATTGAAATGACAAAACTTAGATAGCTCCTTATCCCTTGTGGTTGGGGAACTTAGGACCCGAAGGACAACGAAGTCTACTATATCAAATCACTGAGATTGCAAAAAAATCTTATCTGGTTTACAGCCCTCAGTATTTGAAGGTGGTCATCTCCATTCTGCCATCTCTTTTGTCCATCTCAATGGATGTCAATCTCAGTCCATCTCAATGTCTCAATGTAGCACATACCACTCAAAATAACTTAAGCAAGAGGTCCTGGGTTCACTCACTGAGTTCCCAGGAGCGCCAAAATGATAACACCATGTTTCCGCTGGTCCGCATTGGGAAGGGTGATAGGTCGTTATCTGTCTTGAGTCTTAGCTTTAAGTTTCAATTAGTTTGGTTGCTCGTGTTTTGTTTCAGGTTACACAATTCAAGCAAGAGCATCATTTCCGGTTTTACAACATTTCATCATCGTGACTTTACTCGTTACAACTTTTGGAAACAAATCAACTTACAAAAGGCGGTAAAACACAATAAACGTAAGAAGTTAATCTCTAGCATTAACATAGTAGACCAACATTTAATACAAAAATTTTAAAAGGTACTCGAAGCATTAGCCCCATCTTAGTGGGCACTTAAATTAAAGCCCCATTAACTTAAACATACATTAATAGGAGGGATATATGGTGGTATGATAATGGGAAAGGCATAAAAGTTTAATTAATTTTGAAAAATTTATTGGCACTCTAATTTTGTACCAGATTTGGAAAATTTGATCATAAAGTTTTCACCAGTTAATAATTAAATTTAGCGGGATTCAAAGTATCAAATTGGAATACACAAAGATAAACTCTAAATAACCAATTTTGCGGGTTTTACTTGTAGATTGTAAATGAGCATGAACTCTTCACACAGTAGTGGGTAAAAGGTGCTCTCCAAGCGCATTTCAATTTTTTGAGCTATTTTTACATAAAAAAAAACACCTCAAAAAAATTTCATGCACTTGTTTGAGCACCTTCCACCCACTACTCTATATATCTACTACTTGCTTATACCCCCATTTTATTCACTACTATATATTAGCTCTATATTCAATCAAAAAATCAATAAAAACCAAAACTACATCACAGATAAATTAAAAGAAGAAGAATTAGCTTCTTGAATATTATACTTATAAACATAATCTCTGAATTGATTTTTGTTATGACCATATCTATATCTATGAAGATAAATACATAGTCTACATTTCCTATTTCTAAATCTATATAATGATATAGGTTTATAAACATTACACATACTACATGTTAGATATTGACCAGGATCAGAATAATGATATCCTAAATGTTCTATATAATCTTTCACCTTAACCATATTTTTACATACATAACAAGAATATTCTAATTCTTTACAATTATTACAACATTCTTTCCAAGACATAATTTTACACTTATTGCATTTCATTTTCATTTTTCGAAAAATTATTTTTCGATTATTTCCCTAAATAAATAATCATGTCTCAATCAGCTAATACTAGTGCCATAAACTTCTGCGACGTCTGTAATTTATCCTTTGAATCAAAGAAGGGTTTATACAGGCATCAATCATACGATCTCAAACATAAGGAACTATTGGAGAAAATGTTTGAGTCTGAAGAAGAAGAAATCTCGGAGAGGGTGCATAATTCGGATGAAGATGATTATATTATTAAAACTAAGATTAAAACTAAGGATATTATTAAAACTGAAACTGAAACTGGCATAGATATAGCTAAAACTGAACCATGCTGGGTTTGTGGCGATAAGTTTAAAAATCAGATAGGTCTACAAACTCACATGAATAAACACATGAGAAAAAGTGTTATCTCAACTGATCCACGAAGTGGTTACACCAATCCAAGCTTTGCTAACCAGGGAACCTGCTTCGCAGATAATTATACTATTAAATCAAGCTTTAATCAAAGACAGCTATATATTACTAAGCCGGGTAGTTATATTAATGATACTAATGAGCCTATAGATTACATATTAGATGGGCTTAAACCATTTAAATCATATAAATATAAAGTTACGACGGCCAATTGCTTATATAAGAAGAGAGGAGAAGAAGAGGCTAAGACAACTCTTATAAACTTTAGAACTGATGAATATATGACTAAAGATCATCGACTGGATCTAAACCAATGGCTAGATAATACTAGAGAAACATATGAGGGTTATGGATATGATTATGAGTTTCTGGGAATAACTGACATTCAGCTTAATATAGAAAGAACTAAACCATCATTAGAATTATATTTTGAACTACCACCAAATCTAAGAACTAGAACAAAAGCTATTTTAAATAATAAAAGTAATAAATTTAATTGCTTAAGATTATGCATTGCAGCCGCATTATATCCTGTGACCCAAGATGCAACTAGAGAAAATAAGTATATTAATAATCAACTCGATGACTGGGAATATAATGAAACTGCATATGATTATATAACAAAAATCCAAAATAAATATAATATCAATATTTGGTTATACGGGCCTACTGAAGATAGTAACATAGCAAAAGTAGAACGCCTAGAGAAATGTTATAACTTTCTAAAAGGTAGACAAAATGTTAGGATTCTAGTCTGGAATGAATATTGCGCTCTAACTAAAAATGTAGAAGTATTACTAGAAAGACCCAATACCAAACATGCAAAGTTCTGGTTTTGTGATAATTGCACCTATTGGTTTAGCTCTCAATATATGAACTAACATATGAAACTCATGAATGCTGTGTCCAAATCAAACCAAATATTGTTTGCCCTAAGTTAAAACAAATTAAATTCAAGAATTAACATAAACAACAAGAAGTGAATAATGTTATATTTAGTGATATTGAATGTTACATGAAAGGAACAGATGAAAGATTGGTAGCAATACATATAAGATATCTGAACATGCACCTATTGCTATTGGCTATAGTTGGTATAACAGACACCAATCAGGGAACCTGTTTCGCAGATCAAACTTTGGTCCAGACTGCATCAAAGATTATTTTAGAGATTTATTAGAAATAGAAACAAAACATAGCATTAAGATAAACAAAGCAATGCTATTCACAGAAGAAGTTAAATTGTATCATGATGCTAATGATATATGTCACATTTGTAATAAAAACTGTGTTAATAAAGTTAGAGATCACTGTCACCAAACAGGTAGATATAGAGGTCCAGCATGTAAAATTTGTAACTTAAACTATAAACATCAAAACTTCATTCCAGTAATATTTCATAATGGAAAACGCTATGACTTTAATCTATTATTTAATGAGATATTTAAACAGAATAATAGCAGGAGAAGAATTGGTATCTTACCTAGTACTAATGGGAAAGCTAGAATGTTTAGAGTGGGCATATTAAAGTTTATAGATAGTTACAGTTTCTTGACAATGTCTCTTGATAAAATTGCAAAGGTTTACAGCATAAAAAATAAAACATTATATCCTTATGAATACTTTAAAGATGAGAATAGCTATAAAAATAAACTGGGCAATCTATCAATTCAAGACTTTAGATCATCACTAACAACTAAGTTACCAACTCAAGAGGAAGTAGATGATTTTAATAACTCTAATAGTAATAAAACAGGTAAAGAATTAACATTGGAATATATGGAAAATGATATATTCATATTAGGACACTGCTTCAATCTATTTGTTAAGTTAAACATGAACACATATAAACTCAATCCTCTACATTATATTAGTCTACCAGACTACAGCTTCGATTGTTTCTTAAAACTAAGCAACGTTGAATTAGACACAATACAAGATGAGCAAATACTAAAAGACTTCATTAGTGCAATGAGAGGTGGCATATGTGGTGTTATGGGTGATAGGTATATTAGAAGTCAAAGTCAGAGTCAAAAGTCTATCAGGGAAACTGCGTCACCAATGGCAGAACATGATCAAAGATCCATATGGTACATCGATGCTAATAAGTTGTACGGTTATGCCCTAATGCAAAAGCTACCATATAAAGATTTTGAGTACTCCAAAGCAACTCTAGACAAAGTATTAAGTACTTTAGATGATAGTGATTACGGCTATTGGCTTATCTGTGATTTAGAATATACTAATGAATGTAAAGAGAGAACTGGCAACTTCCAACTACTACCCCATAGAAGAGAAGTAGAGAATAATGAACTAGGATACAAACAAAGACCTTCAACTTCTTCAAAAAGTGAGAAACTAATATTAGATCAGAATAATAAATATGAATACCCAATACACTATCGATGTTAAAGTTTGTTGTTAAGATGGGTATAAAGGTTACTAAAGTCCATAGAATAATTAAATTTAAACAATATTATATAATTAGAGACTATATTGAACTTAATACTAAAATGAGAGCAAAAGCTAAAACTGAACCTGAGAACGATATATTTAAGTTAATGAATAACTCATTGTTTGGTAAAAGTTGTGAGAATCCATTAAAGTATCTAGAAGCCAAGATCCTAACTAATAATTATGAAATACTTAAAGCTGTTAGCAAACCAACATGAAAAGATGCAATTAGATATGAAAACTATACTCTAATAGAATTCTATAAAAAGGAAATACAATATGATAAACCCATATATCTAGGCTCTACTGTATTGGAGTTAAGTAATATCCATATGTACAAATTTTATTATGATGTACTGAAACCATCGCTAGAAGACATTAACCTCCACTATATGGACACGGATAGTTTTATTTTAAGTTATAGTAGAGGTGATGTTGACAACAAGCACATGGACTTGTCTAATCTAGATATTCCTATAAAAACAAATAATAAAGTCCCTGGCAAGTTTAAACACGAGCTAGGGAGTAAAATAATAGAAGAATTTATTGCATTAAAACCCAAAACATATAGTATAAAGAACTATGCGCAAAAGAGAAAGGAATAAAGAAAGAAAGTAATGGAAAGCACGAAGAATATTATAATGCTCTAATAGATAATAAGGAAAGGATAGTAGAGGAAAGTAGGATTCAAAAAGTAGGAAGTTGTATGACCACAATTAAGATAAGTAAAGGAAGTTTAAGTAATTTTGATGATAAAAGATTTTATGTAAATAATATAAAAAGTTATCCCCTAGATGAGAACATGTATTTATTCAAAAGAGATTTATTAAATAAAATCTGCGAACGGACTTCGTCCGTGGTTATCCAGCAAACTTCGTCTGTGGCAAGCCAAGCAGGTCCCCTGATTAATAATACTACTTTAGATGTAAGTAAAGAATCATTAGAGGCACTGATAAAAAAATATTAAGGAATTAACAATTAAGGAAGATAGAAAGTTTATTGAAGCCGCTATTAGATTATATAATGACCTTATAAAAAATGACTAGGCCAGATAAACTCATAGAAATAAGTTAACTACAAAAATTAAACAGAAGAAATAGATTAGAAGATAAATTAAAACAACAAGAATATTATGGTGAAATAGAAGAGTTATTTGAACCTCTTCAAAACAAAACTTTGGCTGTGCTAGACAGTAACACTAATACTTAAAAGAGTCTAGAACACCATCAACAAAACAGCTTTCTTGATGAACGGGCAGCCCTCTTAACACCCACACCCGATCCGCAGACAACATTAAAAGATGATAGAGGGCAAACTTTTGCCGTATACAATGATATGATTGATATTTTATTACTAAGGGGTAAACAAACAAATAAACAATTCCAATTAATATCAGTTGATACAAATTCAAACAAATTTAAAAAAATGATGTAGATGTATCTCTGGTCCCTGATGGTATAAAAATGAAAGGTAAAAGGTAAAGTTTATGATTTTTCTAAGGGCTTTGCTTTATTTATTACTAATAAAGATGTAACCGAAAAAGATATAAAAGGTGATGAAAACAAAATAAAACAATTTCTAAGGGATATTGGTTATAAACAAAGAGGAGATACTAAAAGTAATAGATAAAAACTTATAAGAAGAATGTTTGCTAGTATCGGTGAACCCACTTCTCGTGTTATATCAATACCAACCTCCAGTGAAGATGAAATATATCGTCGTGATACTAGTGATTACGAACAAGGGATAGTAGTAGTAGTAGTAGAAGAAGAAGAAGAAGAAACTGATTATGAGACTGATAAACAAATTGAAGCTAGTAGTCTTAGAAACCCTAACCAACGAAGTTGCCACCACTATGTGGACCCAAATAATCAAGTAGAAAGACTAGAATTATTAATACTAGAAACAAAAGCTGGTCATAATGGATTATATGATGCTAGAAATGCTAGATATATCTAAGCAACTATTATCTATGAATATTATTAATCAAGAGCAACTAGATAATTTTGTTTTTAACAATGGTAAATAAATAATCATGGAAAAACAACAACAACAACTATTAGCTAAAGAAGTATTCAGTCCTCAAATAACAAAATTTAGAAGAAAAAGAATAATACCATTATATAAAGATGAAACATGGTCAGCTGATTTAATTGATAAGTCATCTCTAAGTAAATACAATAATAATTATAAGTTTATATTAACAGTTATAGATAATTTCACAAAATATGCATGGGCTAATCCATTAAAGAACAAATCTGGTTTATCTGTAACTAATGGTTTTAAAAGAGTATTAAGTGAAAATCCACAAGGTGGCTCTGAACATAGAAAACCAGAAAAGTTATGGGTAGATAGAGGTAGTGAGTTTTACAATAAAACATTTAAATCTTTACTCAAAGAATATGAAACAAAACTATATTCTACTTATAGTGATTTAAAGGCCGTGTTTATAGAGAGATTCAATAGAACATTATTACATATAATTAATAAACCAATGTTCATCAATCGTGATGGTAATTGGTTAAATATATTAAATGATGCAGTCATAACATATAACAATAACACTCATTCAACAATTAATATGACACCAGTTGATGCTTCTAAAAATCCCGTTAAGTTTAAATACTCATTCATTTATAGGAATATTAAACCTAAACTTAAAGTCGGTGATTATGTTAGAAATGCAGATAAACGTAATATCTTCTCTAAGGGATACACTTCTAATTGGAATAGAGAGTTGTTTAAAGTTAATGATATTTTAAAAACACAACCACCAACATATAAGATAGAAGATATGAATGGAGAGATTATAGAAGGTAAATATTACGAACAGAAGGAATTATTAAAATCTGAGTTTGATTTCGAATCTAATAATAAGGTTTTGGAATCATTAGGTATAATTCTCTAATTTCTGTAAACAAATACAAACATGACAAGAAATAGATTCAATCAAGCTAAACATCAATCAACATCAACATCAACAAACAACTAACACTAAGTAAGGCTCGTGGGTTATTCCTAGAAGATAATGATAATATTGATATGAAGGATACCTATAAAATTACAAATGTTCATCCCCCGATAGATGAAAAAGATGTTGTTAATAAAGAGTATTGTGACAATAACTTATTATCATCTAATATTAAAATAGATATATTAAGTAAAAACATAACTGAGCTAAGAAAAGATAAATTTGAAGAAGTTACAATTGGTCAACTAAATGCAAACATTATTGGTTTACCATCATCTACAACCAATGGAGATACTGTATGGATTGATGGTGATACAGTTGATCTAGTTTCTCTTAACTTATCTAACATATCCACATTATCCAATAAATTGACTGAAATCGAAACTAATATTGCTCATATTTGCAACAAAGTTTCAGCTGATACCATTTCTAAATATAATGAATTAAAAGTAGAGTTTGATAGCAATAAGTTTATTCAGACAATTAGTAATATAGCATTAGGTGATGCATGTGTTGATAGGTGGAGAGGTTTAAGAGAAAACCATATATTAATGATGAAGATAGTTATAAAATATATAATAGCTATATTATTAGAAAGTAAGCTAGTAGACAACAAAGAACAAGAAAGACTAGAGAAGCGTTATGATTTTAAACAAGAAGACATAATGAAGGATATTGAGAGTTATTTTACTACTGAAAATGAGTCAACCATCAGCACCGAGTGAGAGATTAATTTACCCCGATCTATCATCTGTATCAGAAAGAATGATAAATGAAAAAATCCAAGCTAATAATAAATTTAACAACAATATGAACAGTATAAAAGATATTAGAAATTATTATGAAACTGAAACTAATAACTATAATAAGAAGTTAAGTAGATATAAAAATTATATTAACGTAGCTGAGATAACAGAATTACTATTATCATCAATTGCAACAACGGCAACAACAACATCAGTTGCATTAACAGGTATAGGATTACCTGATTCTATACCAACAGCTTTTGCTACAGCAACTGTTTGTGGTTCAATATCAAAAACAATTGATACCAAAATAAGAAATAAAATTATAAAGTATTCACAAATGTATATTTTAAGTAAACAGTTTAGCGACAAGTTTAATAAACTTTATACTAAATCAATGAATGATAATAAAATAGATAATGATGAATATAATGAATTAGTCAAGGTATATGAAGAATATAAGAAGAATCGGCGAAGCCGCAACTCCGTTTATAAGAAAAATAAGTTAAGTATTTTTTTAGATTAAAGCTATTAGTGCTTAGTAATAACAATCTTTTTAGTAATAATATTATTAGTATTAATATTTACGATTAAATATATATCTAGTCAAAATCATAGTCATAGTTATACCCATAGTTATATTTAAACTCTAATATTTAAACTCTAATATAGTTATATTTAAACTCTAATATAATTAAACTATCTTTTCTTTGTACCTAAGTATAAACCTCTTCCTTTTTGTACTACCTTCATACCTTCACCAGTAGTTGCAAATTTAATTAAATCAGGTGTGGCTGATAAAGCAGCTCTAGGGTTTCTACTTGCAGCTGCACTTCCTGTTTTACTTGCTATTTCTAATGCTCTTACTGGATTATTAGCAACTTTCTTTCCAAACTTAACTGTAGCGCCACCAACACTTTTAAAGAAAACTTTCAATCCCTCAGCTTCTATTGTTGCATCACTAACAGTCATTGACTTATTTCTCTTACACTTAACACAATTACCCTTTAACATTTTAGTAGCTTTTGAAGTAATAGCTCCTCTTATGTTATTAGTACCACTATACTGTCTACCACCAACGCAATATGAATTAGTTTTGAACTAATTTAAAAGACTCATGTCTATATATAAAAAAAATGGAAGTTAAAAAGTGTAACCCCTTTGTTGTTATTAAGCCTAAGCCTAAGCCTAAGGTTAGGCCCAAGGCTAAGATTGAGCTTGAAGCTAAACCTACTCTTAAGCTAAGCCTAAGTCTAAACCAAAGCTTGAAGCTAAGGGTCTATCTATAGAAAATAAAAAGAAATTAGATATTATTCAAGCTAAAAGTTTTGTTAAGACAAGTCAGAAATAGTTACAATTATAATTATAGCTAGCGATATATCTAAAATAAAGACTAGGACTATAGTTATAATTATAACTAGGACTATAATTAAAACAATGACTATCAGGAACTGCTTCGCAGATAATCATAACTATAACTGTGCCTAAGATATAATAAGCCTCTGGCTATTAGTCTCTACGAGACTATATCAACCATCTTATTACCATCACTATTAACACTAATAACCTTTCTAGTTAATACTAATGCATGACATATAACATCGGCAACTCCATCACTAAATTTAAAATTAAGTTGTATTGGTTGTGGACCTATATGATCACTTTGATATCTAGTATCGAATACATATATTCTATAATTACTTTTGAATGTTCTGTGATTTATATACGGTTTTATATTATGTGGTAGCCCATTATAATCTTTATTAAAGCTAACAATCTCTTTAAAAGCCTCATTATAATTATTAGCACCATAACTAATATTCATTCTATCCTCAGGATAAAACTCGCTACCAATCTTACAATAACATTCAGTAACATTCATTATATGAAATTTACTTGCATCATGAGTTTGTTCATTAACATTATTATTTTCAAAACCAACTATTATATATTGTGGTCTTTACATACCACTTTACATACCTAGATCAAACAAGAAGTTAGTAGCATTGGGTACATTCTTATAAAATGTCTTTCTTTTATAATAACTAAAGTCTACATTATTCCTTTTACTTAAACCCTTTTGCAAAACAATTATATTGTCATTACTAGGATCAATACTAGGCGCACACCATGACACATCTCTAATATCTATATTACTATCATTAGCAACTGCACCAGGATTAGCATTAACTCTATATAGAGCTCTATCATTATTATTCCTTTTTAAAATTAGTTTAAATCCTAAACCATATATAATCTTTTCTAAATCATTTACAAAACCAAATAGATCACTCATCTTATTCATCATATACATATGACCTCTTTCGGCAGCAATATGGTCACTTTTAAGTTAACTATATCTATTGCCTTGATCTCTAACAAAACCACTCTCATATTCATCATCAGTACTAGTTAATGACTCATACATCAATAGATTAGGATGACAATGATCTATATATTCAATAGTCCTACCACCACTAGCTTTAAGCTTAACTGAACTAAACAATGCCATCATACCATAATTAACTAATCTGATATTAGCATCATTAGCAAACACACCACCAGCATCATCTGATACAACAAACTCTATCTCTATATATGAATCATGTAAATTTAAATGATTCTCTTTTCTATTGAGTATGATATTAGTGTTAGTATTGATTGTATTCATTGTTACCAGATTATTTGGTTTATATTTTATAATCTTACTTTTATGTATATTATTATTATAACCATAAGTTGTATACAAATTAAAATCCATTTTTATAATATAAAAAATGACTGATAGTTTAATTTTATGGGAACTACAAAAGATACATGATGCTTTAACTAAAACTAAAGAAGAGCATACACTTAACTTTAGAGGGATAAAACCAACAGAAAAGTTTAACTTTAATGAACCTATACTGAATACAACAAAATTAGGTTTAATTAGATTATCAGTTTATAACTCGGTGTTTAAGGTGAATAGGAGAAATAATCAATTCTTGTATGCTAGTACTGTTATAGAAGGCAAAGCAATCCGGGAACTGGCTTCGCCAATCCGGGAACCGGCTTCGCCGATAGCAGAACCTCTTAGCTCTAACAATAACAATAACACTGACTCAAACATTACATCTGTCCTTAATTATAATTATAAAGGAATCTCGTTGCTATATTCAACTATTACACAAGGAGCGTATGAGTTAACTGACATAGCAGAATTAATAAAAGAAGAAACTAATGGTAATGTTATAATAGAACCTGATAAGAAGACGATGAAATGTTTAATGGCAAAAAACAAGGAGCACTCAGCTTTGATGTAGAAAACTCAATAGCCCCATTACTGGGCTTTAGAAAAATAGTTTATAAAAAGGTAAATATACATCTCAGAAAATTGTTGATACTATATGTTTTAGTACTATTAACATTCATTGTAAATATCTGGTGTTAAAGATAATGCGAACAACACAGACATACTATATACTTTTACTCTAACAGAACCACCAGGTTACTTAAAAAATATTATATCAACTAATATCTTGTATCAAAATATAACAAAAGATAGAATAGAATATATAGAGTTTCATATTAAAGATGAGTAAGGGAGACCTATAGACTTTAATGATGATGAATTAAGTTTTACTTTACATCTAGTTTAGATATAAATTTAAACTTAAACTAAACTACAAAACTCTCCGATCCCAATTAATTCTTAGTTTAGCATTAATATTTTTATTTTTAGTTATATCAATGACAATGTAATTATAAGGCTCTTTCCATACCTTATTACATATATTAGCAAAATCATTATAACTAAAGTCAACATTATTAAAGAAATCTTGATATATAGATATGAGGGCTTTACCTCTTTGTTCAAATAAAATAAACAGATTACAATTCTCTCTAACACTCTGCCTATCTATTGTGAATAGATTTTGATTAAGATAAATCATATTGCAATTATTATGTCTACCCCTACAAAAGTATTCATTAATAACTCGTTCTCTGGCTCTAACATCATCGAATATCATTAGTTTCTTTAGGTCTTTGGGTAGTTTATCGGGAGACGGTAAATCTTTTATATCTTTAACAAACTCAACATCTGCTTTATCGTCAAGTCTCTCTAAACCTTCATATTGATCGCCAGTAGGACCAATGATGTATAGCTTATAAAAATATATACTAGCCAGAATTAGTTTTTTTAATAAGAATGTCTTGCCGCATTCACTAGGACCAGATATTATACATCTAAAGTTCTATATAATATACATCTGGGAGTGTAGCTTCTGTAATTATATTATCATCATTTAGCCATGATTGTAGATCTTCATTAATGTTTATAGAGATATTGTTACTATGACATTCTTTGTTGTTAGATTTACCCCTTTGGGGTTTTTCATCAAATTGATATATAACATTATCTGTAAAGCTTAGATCATCTGCAAAGCACGTTCCCCGATTATCATTAACTTTATTAGCAAAGCTTAGATCATCTGCGAAGCAGGTTCCCTGATTATCTTTATCTTTATTAGCAAAGCTACTTCGTAGATCATTATCATTAACATTAACATTAACATTATATTTATCATTATATTTATCATTATCATTATATTTATCATTATTAGCAAAGCTACTTCGTAGATCATTAACATTACAACCCAAACAAAAACACTCACTAAATATTTCAGAACATTTAACTTGATTAACTAGAATATTCAAAGCACTTTTAATTCTAAATCCTCTATCAATAAGATAGATCATATATAAATAATAAGCCCCACAATAAGATTCATCATATTGTTGTATTCTTTCATTAGAGCCTAGATCAATATATTCTTCTAAAAATAATGGTGGGGTTTCTACACCAAAACTATCAAAGTAATATGTTGGATCATCTTCTCTTCTTATAACCAAAAACCCAATGTGTACAATCAGTTGGATGTATTGACAATAATGTCGAAGTTAGGTTCACTTGTGTTATCTAGAGTCTGATCTCTCATTACTATTTCAATTGGTGTTAGATTTATATCTTTACCTAAATCTTTTATTCTGATATCACTCATAGCATTATTATCAACAATAAATTTATTAATGAATTCCTCAAAAGTTAGGATAAGCATTTTTTATATATAAATTTTATTTATAAAATTGGATAAAGGAGGTATACTTTTTATTTTTATTATCATAATTGGATCTTGTTTTATATTTTATAATTCGATACCGAGTAAATATACAAAACTAGAAGAAAGCTTTGGTGGATTTTTGAATAGGAGTCTAGTTAGATTTGAATATGAAAAGTCACCATTACATACTATTGTTTATGGTGGAACTGGTACGGGCAAAACATATTTTATTAAACAATATTTAAAATTATACTTGGATCCGCCAGGCGGTTACGATCCACAAAGTGGTTACATTGATACGCAAAGCGGTTACACCGATCAAGCTAAAAAAAACATTGTATGTAAAAATGATAGAGATTGGATAGATCCTGAGACTGGTGAGTTTTATATTGGATTTAATAAATGTGATATAAATATGATCACATCAAAAAATAATTCTAACTTCAAAGATAGCGTAATTGTTCTTGATGATATGGGCGATAAGTTAAATAAGGATACAGCTTATTATTTCACAGAAGGAAGACACTATAATATTCAAATGATTGTAATGTGTCATAAACCAGCTCAATTAATTAATACAGCAAGACTGAGTTCTGCTACTATTAATTTAACAACTTATAATGGAGCTGATCTATTTAAAAATTTTAATGAAAATTATAAATGTGAACATAACTTCAATAAAATAATAAAATCAATAAAAAAGTGAATTAAATAGTAACTATTATAATTGTACAGATGGAATGTCAGATGAACTTCGTTATGGTATAATTAAATATAATATGAAAGAGAATACTTATTATTATTGATAAGAATAGAACTATGATATATGACTCGAGAGTTGGTTTCATTGATTTAAAAGCTCTTAGATTAAAAGATGAATTAGAAAGATAAGATATAAATAAACTTATAGCATATATGAAACCACTCATGATACATGCTACAGATAGAAATGTTATTAATCACGATAACTATATATTCTATTTTATAAACTTCCTATATTAAATAATATTAAAATACAGAATGATGTTCTTACACAAGAAATGGTTACAGGAAAAGGTATAAAAAATTTATCAACTATTGGTGGAATCATAAGCTCGGGTTTAATTATAATTAGTCATATTTATCCCGATATGATATCAAGAAATGCTGGGGTTATAGCAATGGGAGCAAGCACAATGTTGAGTAGAGTAAGTACATTGGTTAACTATGGATATGGAGAGGAGTTGGATAATGATCTGCGAAGTGGTTATACCAATAGTGAAACATGGGTAAAGCCCAATTCCACGAAATACAATACAAGAAGAATATATAAATGAAGAGGATGGGATTTTAAATAGAAGGGGGGGAAAGTATTTACGCAATCTATATGAATATAATTAAAAATTTAGAGATGAGATTATAAATTTTATTAGAGATAAAAAAGAATTAGACCTTTAAGTGATTTTAGACAGAAGATATAAAACTAATATGCTCAATATAACGGGAAAGAAATTTTTAGCTGAGTATATCACATCTAAAGATAATACTAAAGATAAAATTGAAATCTTGGCTAGATAATATTTATAATCAGTGAAACTGCTCAACGAAGTTGTTTTGCAAATTCGCGGATTTTACCCCATCATAAATGGTTATAAAATGTTTAGAGTGTAATCGTAAATGTGGAGCTCCCTTTAATCTAGCTTTTCATTATTCAATATGTCATGAAGATAAAATTGGTAAATGTGTGTGTGTGTGTGGTGATAAAACATTAAGCGGTATTTGCATGAAAACTGATTGTTCTTTTAAAGATGAATCTGGATATAGTCCTAGTATTGACTCTAGCTCTAATCCTAGCTCTAGCCCTAATCCCAGCTCTAGCCCTAATCCTAGCCCTAATCCTATCATTGATCCTAGCCCTAATCCTATAGTTATAACTAGATGTTGTAATAGATGTAATTATGTAAAACCACTAACTGGTTTTGATAAAAGCAAGTATACATGTAGAAATTGTACTTCTACTAAAGTTAGTTGTCTATATTGCCCTTCTATTGTGAGATATGATGGAATGAATGCTCATGTAAAAAGACAACATCCAGATGTGGATATACTAAAAGGATTAACTAGAAATTTGCCAAATAATGGGGTAAGGGCAAGCAAGACCGAAGGTCTATATACTGATCCTATTATTACATTAAATGGGGAAAGTTGTTCATGTAAATATTATAATTTTGTATCAGTTCTTATTAATAATGGAATAAATATAGAAAAAGTAAAAGAAAATGTAAATTTATTGAAGAGTATAGATAATTTTAAAGAAATTAGATAATGTTAGAATTTATATTAAAAAAGGAGTGAATCACTCTTTAGGGGTGAAAATAGCGATTTTGTACTGGGGTATCACTCCGATAGGGGCGATTTCGCTCTTAAAGAGTGATTCGCTCTTAAAAGAGGGATTTCGCACTTATTTTGAAATTTGCTTTATTTTTTTTAATAATTTATTAAATTTTGCTATTACTTTGGGTTTTAGCTTAATTATGACGTGAACAAGTAATAAATAAAAACAAGGATCTTAATATTATATAAATAATAGCAAAATTTAAAGTTTATAAAAGAGTTAAGCTGGTTTCTTTATTCAAGTTATCCACGAAGTGGCTACACCAATTTTCGCAAGTTGGTTTTACGTGCTTTTTACACGGTCTCACTAGTTTTATACTAGTATCTGGGGACATCCACTGGAGTCAGTGGGGATCTGCGAAGCAGTTTCACTGATAGAACCCAAACTATCCGTCTGATAACAGATAATTACCAGCTTAACTCGACACTAGTGGTTTGCACTAAGTGAGACAAGAAATGATAGATTTTGAGTGAATATAAAGGTAATATGTAGTAGTGGATAAAACAAGCTAATATATAGTAGTGAATAAAATGGGGGTATAAGCAAGTAGTAGATATATAGAGTAGTGGGTGGAAGGTGATCGAACAAGTGCATGAAAATTTTTTGAGGTGTTTTTACTATGTAAAAATAGCCCAAAAAATTGAAATGCGCTTGGAGAGCACCTTTTACCCACTACTTCACACCGACTAAGAATGAAAATTACAAGAATGCCTAATCTAAGCGAAGCCATCAATTTTTCACCTAATATCCTATGCCTTATCTCTCAACACGATTTTGAACAAATATGAGTGTAAACAAAAACAATACCTCTGAAGCAGAATCACATCGATCCGGGTAAAGGCTTTTTCAACGCAAAATTTGTAAAGAAAAAATGCAAAGACGTTACAGCTGCTATAATTTTTACTTTGGCCTCGGGCTCGTCCTTTTCAGCATTGGCGGGACTCGAACCGTCTACTATCTGCACTTCTCCGCCACCTGTCTTCTTCGGTGCTCCAGCACTAGTTTTCCTGTCACCGGACACGGATCGCTTCGACTTTGCGGCTAAAACATTTGCATTCGTCCGGATTTTTACAAGCATAAAAAGGAATTGAGAGTCGAAGAAACGCAGTAATTAACTACAAACTGCCAAAAGATGAATCGTTCATTAGAAGGCATGAAAAAAGGAAATAGATGCGATTCAGTAAAAAGGAGTTTCAACAGCGTTTTTATCATGATTGACGTTTCCAATTGAACATACAGTGACTTCGATTTTTACATGATTCTATAATAAGCAACAAACCATGTTTGGGGTCCACGGCTGCAATGAAATTGAAAATCCCAATTAATACAAAAATAAAAGTGAGTAAACACAAAGCATGAGTTCACTTTTATCCGCTCAAGGAAACGCTAATGCAATTAAAGAAAAAGTCAAGCAATGAACTTTTGCATAAAACGAATGCAAAAATTTTATGACCCTATTGCTAGAAAAGATATTTTTGAATACTTCATATTACTTTATAAAGTGTTGAAAAACTACATTTAGAAGATTGAAATGGATGGCGCTTAGGTTATACATACCATCATAATCACGAAAGCACTCACTAATGCTGGCAAGTAAATGCATAATGGCTTGATACACTCACTAATGTCTTGCAAGTAAAAATAGTTTACTTTTGTCAAGGGAAAGTTTCGGGTATTTTTTATTCGCAGCCCTAACTAATTATTTGACTGCTGCATAACAACATATCTAAATTGCAATTGACTACAAAAAATGTTTTGATGTTTACTCCGTAGAGTTGTCCATCTGAAGTGGTGGGGCTCAATCAGAAACCCCTTTTAAAAATCTTTCAGCTCAAAAAAGAAAGCATTTTTTCTGGTGTCAGGACAAAATACCCAATGCCAAAATACCCAATGTGACAAAATACCCAAAATATACCCATTATTTTATCATAATGCTGCAACCTAATGATAACTATCAGAACGATTATTTAGCATAATACTTAGTTAGCGCATTTGGCCATGCCTCAGCGGCCCGTGGGACCTGATATGAAACTATCACAACCGAACATGAGATTAAACTATGAGCTTAATTGTGAGAAAATATGCTTCTAATACCAAGTTCTAAACTGTAATCGGTTTATTCAACAAAAAGATCAAAGGGAATAATTGGGTATTTTGTCATGCAACCATTTTTTCTGCCAACAGCGCGCATAAAAATCTCCAATCGAAATTCTCATGAAATAGTGGTCAGGTCATAAAAGCATTCATAATTAATGCAATGGATCTATTCTGTCCCTCCCCCCCCCCCCCCAACTTAGTGAGCTTATATTTTTACGCCCCCCCCCCCCCCCCCCAGGAGCACATGCTATTTTCTTACATAGTAACGTGCTATATAACAACATATAATTTGTAACTGGGGGGCGTAAAAAACACTGGGGGGGGGGGGGGGGGGGGGGAGAGGGGGGGTTGCAAAACAGAACAGATCCAATGCAATCTCAGTTATAAAAATGAACACAAGGGAAGAGAGTTGCCTACTTACAGTTTCCTCTGCTGGATGAGGCGTCTTTCTGGAAAATGAAAGCTGGTATGACAGTGTGTCCCTTTCCTCTGGATGACAACACCACCTGCTCATTGTCCAGCACTTCTAACTGGATGTACACATCTGGCTTACTAGTCTGCAACTGGACACTCAACAAGTGATCCTCTGTCACTTTCACCGAGTACCTCAAACATCAATTCCCATGTAAAACTCTGACAAAGTATCCACGACACCATTTAACATTAACATTCTTCCAATTTATGTTGAACAGTAAACAAAGTTAAGTTTCTCCCTCATTCTCTCCCCCTCCGCGTGGGCCATCATTTTGACAATGCCATGAGTGATCGCAAACTAATGATCAAACTATTCTTTTTGCAATGATTATAGTTTGTATAAGCTAATAAGAGGTAAGAATAAAAGGTATCAAAATTTAAATATAACATTTTAAAAGTAAAAAATATCATTAATACAAGTTCATTATTTTGTTTGACATCTAGCAATCAACACAAAACACACCACATTCTCATCCAAATCGTAAGTATCTCTCTAACCTGAACATGATGTTTTTGTCATTTGGGAGATAGTAGTCCTTGATCTCTCGAGTGAAAAAGTTAGTGTTGAGGGCACTGGTCGCCTCTAATTGGCCCATTGGACTGGGGAGGGGGTTCTGGTTTCCAATCAGTCTCATTCTCCATCTGCCATTGGCTACTGGAAGATCAAGTGTGCGAGCCTCGCAGAAGAATGTGTAGCCACGCTGAAAAAAAATCTGGATTCATTAAGGTTCATAAAGTCAAGAAACTATTATTTCAAACTATTGGAGCACAAAAAGCACCATTCCAAAAATTAGTGTGAGTGCGGTTTGTTTTTGAACAGATGGACCACTATTTTTGCTTACATTTCAGAAGAAAACTGCCCTTGAACTTATGGTCTGGCTTAATCGCTTTCAACGTGAGTACGTTAAATATATTTAAGCTCATTTCAATGTCTCGTCTGTTTTCTGATAAAGCTTTTCAAAACAAGGCTATTTTTGCCCAGAAATTCACTGTACAGAAACAAAATTGAACGTTATATAAGTTCGTATAAGATTTCTAGGATGGCGTTGGGTATTTGACAGTTCTAGTGATTTTGATCATCTAGTTATTAAAACTTTCTGAGAATCAATTAAACTTAGAACTGATTTCAACCATGCGTGTCCGGACAAAACAGTCCCAGACAAAACAGTCCCAGACAAAACAGTCCCAAATTGCAAAATATTCCCAGACAAAACAGTCCCAGACAAAATAGTCCCAAGAAACCAGACAAAACAGTCCCAGACAAAATAGTCCCAAATAAAATGTACCTAATGCCATTATACCCAATGTACTTTGAAATGTTCGTTCAATAATCCGACAACAAATTAGCAGTCGGTATTACCTGTATGTTTTAACATACTTAATGGCCATGGCCATGCCTCAGCGGCCCGTGGGACTTGATATGAAACTATCACAACCGAACATGAGATTAAATTATCTGCTTGTTAAATCATATGTGTGAGAGCTATTATAATGGCCTTGGGACTATTTTGTCTGGGACTGTTTTGTCTGGTTTCTTGGGACTATTTTGTCTGGGACTGTTTTGTCTGGGAAAATTTTGCAATTTGGGACTGTTTTGTCCGGGACTGTTTTGTCTGGGACTGTTTTGTCTGTTCACCCAACCATGAGTTCCCTAATCAAGCATACCTTAACCCATTAGTATAAACTGATTTAATTGACATTTTACGATGGTTCAAAAAATGATCATAAATATGGTTGAACCTGGTTCTTGGTGTATTTTCTTTGATCAAACCTGGTTCTTGGTGAATGTGTAGGGAGCGACTCGCATGAACACTTTGGGTATCTCGACTCCAGTGTCATTGTCCACTACTCTCAAGAAAGCCGTGTGGATGGAGGAGGACAGTTTGGGCACAACCAACACTGGCTCATCCACTGAAAACACTGATCTGAAACAGCAACAAACTCAACCCATGAAGGTCAACTGAACAGCAAAGATTAAATAAAAACATCCAGCTAGCTTTGATCATTTTTAAGTAATAACAAGGAGGACCGGTTAAGTGAGTTCACAAATAATGTTCCTTTCGTAAAACAAAAAAGTTGTAAAGTTTATACACAGATGCTTATTTTCGGTAAAATATCGAACATCGTTATGCTTTTGCTCGATGGAAAAAAACCTAACCGACAAAAGTTAGTCAGAAATAGCTACAATCAATTTGCAACAAAAACTAGAGTTGTGAAACATTTTGGAACAAAACCTTGATATTTTGTAAAAGAAAATCACTCACTTGTCAATTGGCGGCTTTCAAGATTGGCCATTGATACCTGATCGAGAACTTGAAGAAAAATTGGAGAAAATTTTTGATTAAAAATTCTTTTTCTAAGTAGATACAGTTGCCAGTCAAATAAAAAGTTAATTGTCATGATAGACAAAAAGATAAAACAATTAAAAATTATTTAAAAATTATTCTTTCTTCTCTAACAGGCTACAAAATATGTCGCCATTTTTTCTAATCAACTTACTACATGCATTAAAGATCAAATTTGGGCATATGCAACAAATAGATGAAACAAAAACTTGATGCGAGGAAAAAAAATTGAAATTCATTTCTCTTTTCCATTCTGAAGCAAAAAATCAGTTCTGCTTACTTATTTTTAGGTACAAAATCAACGGATGGCAAATAAAACACGAAAAAAAAGTACGTATAAAAACTGCGTCTCATTAAAATAATTATTGAGAGTGATGAAAAAAATTCATGCGTTATTTGGACAACCTGTTTTCATTTACCAAACAGCAGTTTTGAGCAAACAATTGGAAACCTTTAATAAAAGCAACTACGAATAGTTGTATCATACCAAAACATTTAAAAGATAAAGAAAAGAAACAAAACACTTAAAAGTTCCGGCTGGATGTGCCTTGTTTGTAACATCGAAGAGCTATAAAGATATTGCGTCTGCAATAAACCAACCATCACTTTTGTTTTCTATCCGCTATAATTGTTTATTTTAAGCTCATTAGCGGTGAAAAACAAGGTGAAGAGAAAAAAAATGTCAATTTTCTTGAGCCATTTTTCAACAAAAGATAAAGTCATCGCAAATTGTCACAAATTATTCGACAACTTCTACATTGAGGCTGAATTTATAGCAATGGGTATGGGAAGCACCTTTATGGAAGGGTACTCTCGGAAAACACGATGACGACGGTGTTATCCAGAGAGGGATGCCAATTACTGCACCTACACACACACTCTATGGAAGTACAAGGAAAATCGCCAACAAGAAGACGACATCATTAACAGCGAGCAGCGAGACAAGAGAATTTCTGCAACAGCGGGTGTCCAAGCTTGGCATCGATTGCGATTTGTGGAACCTAATCAAGGCAATTGATAACAGGAAGGCCCCGACGAGACCCGCAGCAGCCATAAACTCGCCCAATGACCAAGCTAGACCCGCAGTCACAGATAATGAGAAGGCAGACCTGTTCTGTCAGGCTTTTGCAGCAGCGTCGAGGGTGCCGAAGAAAAAGGAAGAGGACAAACCTGTCCGTCGCCTGACCAGGAATTCCATCAAACAAGCTTGTGGATGTGATGAAACCGCCCAATGCAGCACCTTCAAGCACCACGAGTTGGAGCTCGCCCTTGCCCAAATCTAGACAGGAAAGAGCCAGGGCCTCGATGGAGTATAAAATGACCTACTCGTCGAACTCTCTCCGAGGGCCTAAAAGCGGTGTTACACCTCATCAACATGAGCTGGACGAAGAAGGAAACCGCCAGCAGCTGGAGAAAGCCAGATATTCCAGAGAATAATAGCTCCCTCAAAAAAACCAGGCAGGTTTCTGCCGTGGACAAAGCACTGTAGACCAGATAGCCAAGATCACCAAGACGTTCTTTGATGCACTGGAAGCACAGCCACACCAGAGAGGGGTACGGCACTTATGGACTTCACAAGGGCTTATGACCGAGCCTGGAGAGATGCGATATTGCACAAAATGGCTAGGATGCATATCCCCACCTGCTACATACAGTGGATTGAAGCATTGAAAAATGACCGCAGAGGAGTGGTAAGATGGGGAGCGACACAATTGAAATCGCGCATCTTCTCGGAAGGACTTCGCCAGGGAAGCATGCTAGCCTCGCTCCTTTGCCTCATATATATCAATAACATTGATGAAAATTGTCCTGCAGTTGTCCACTGGTCGCTATTCTCAGATGACAATGCAATTCTGGCTACGGTTAACGTCATGGAGAACTGCGGCAGCAAAATACAGCCAGCCGTCGACCACATATCGGCATGTACCAAAAAATGGAAAGTACAAATGTCACCCGGTGAGTGATGTTTCACCACTTTCACGCTCAACCACAAGGAAACTGGGTGCAAAAAGAAGCCACGACTTGTATTGGATAGCCAGGACCTTGCCTTCGAGGCAAACCCTACGTTTCTTGGCACAGTACTGGATGATCAGCTCAGCTTCTCTAAACACGCTGATAAAGTGAAGAAGACAATGCAGCAACGATCAGGAAGCATAGCTCTACTTAGCGGATATATTGCGAGATTCAGATCCTGCTGGGAATACGGAGCGAGCGTCTACTCCAACCACGCAGCGCCTTCCACCAGAGCCATGCTAAAAACTCCCCAGAACATGCGCTCGCATCATCACAGGGTGCCTCCGAATTACAGATGTCGACATCCTAGCCGCGGAAGCCGAACTGCAGCCCTTGTCGATCCGGGGGAAACTACATGCAGTGAAGGAGTTTGGAACAATCCTGCAACCCCCACACCAACAAGGACCCGGATGCTGCTGAGTACTACTCCTCCTCTGAAATACAGAGCGAGAGGCTTGGCTGAGACAAGCCAACGCCAGTGCACATGACAGACTGAGACGCTCTACCGGAAATGCTCCAGGAGAAGAGCGCAACGGATTCTAAAGAAAACAGAGACATACTGGACAAAGACGGAACCTCTCCCCATGCCAACCCGAGAAATATGGGAGGAGCTTGTCCCAGTCAAGTTTTGCAATAAAAATCCGAAACTTCTCGCCAAAAACGCACCAATAGAAGATCAGAGAATAGCAGCCAGCGAATTCGTGGAAACACTAACTGCCGAAACCATAAACTGGAGCGACGGGTCAAAACAAGAGGGGTACTACAATGGTGGAGGAGGCGCAATAATCCTTCACAGGAGCGGCGACAAATGGAACATTAGACCTGCAGGCAGGTACTGCAGCAGCACTAGAGCGGAACTGGTCGCCATTCTAGTATCACTCGAAGAAGTACAGAACACACCCAGTAAGGCCCTCCTCTGCAACTCAATGGCCGCGCTCCAAATCGTTGCAAAAGGAACCAACAAACAATCATATAAGATCGGTCTGCAAATATGGAACGAACTAACCAGGCTGCAGCGAGAAGGATCTTCAGTATGCATGTACTGGTTTCCTAGACATGTCGGAATCGAAGGAAAAGAAACCGCGGATCGCCTCGCAAACCAAGCCAGTGAATTAGCCCAAGACAACTAAGTACCGGACTTGGACAGTCTCAAAGCAGCCGGACGAGTAACAACTGGATTGATGACCAAAAGAGGAGCATCCAGTCAGCCAGACCCCAAGGATTGGAGCAGTACACGAGATGGCAAAAATGTACCCTTGCACAGCTCAAGACTGGGAAGAGCATCTTGACAAGAGATACCCTCCACATATTTGGAAGAGCTGAAGACTCGCCGTGCCTCCTATGCGGAGAGAGGAAGACTCAGTCAAGCACATGCTGAGCGAGTGCGCCATAACAATGCTACCAAGACGGAACGCTTTTGGCCCGGACAAGTGTCAACGACGCCCTACAGACCGAAGCCAAGAAGATATTCGACTTTCTAGAGAGTGTGGATCGTCTCAAAGACAACCCTACCGCGACAGCCGACTATGCTGCTGCCGTGTATTGTGCAGAGAGAGAGAGAGAGAGAGAGAGAGAGAGAGAGAGAGAGAGAGAGAGAGAGAGAGAGAGAGAGAGCATCTTTATGGAAGATAGGATTCTTGTTTGGTGAATACATTTTCTTTGATAAATTATCGGTAGTGAAAAGGTCAAAAATGAAAAAAAAACCTTACTTTTTCGAGAAACTAAAAACTGAAAAGTCATTTCAAGGATCAATTCTTCTCAGAGAACTTTTCAATTGCAGCAACTTTGTATCCCTCCGCAAAAATTGTTGGTCGGCCACAATTGCCTCAATAAGAAAAACAGCCTCACAAAGAATTTGAAGGGTTGGAACAACACCAGCCGATCAGAAGCTGGCAAGATTAAACTACTTATACTAACATAGAGATAGCAAAAACAACATGCCCCTAAAGCCGACCAGAAATAGTTGGAGGTGTTCTATTAGATCACTGATTTCAAATTCTTGGGTATTTGCAATGAATAAAATGTTGTTCAATTAGAATTTTAAAATGAGACCAATAAAACTCGTTTTATATTGAAATTTTTTGCAATCCATTAAAAAAATAAAAGCAAAAAGAAGCAAAACTTAACTTGCACAAAGCTAAGACCCAAAACAGAATGTAACAATATCGTTTTCGTAAATCTAAGCTGTAAATAAAACAGTGTTATGCGGCTTGGACACTTAAAACCACAGGCGCGAACCTTGTCTAACTTTAAAGAAATGAAGATAGCAGAAGTAGAGGATGCAGCAAACAGTGGAGTTTAAAGGGACGACAATTTCATGGAAATTTGATCAATGGAAATTTGACTCGATGGAGATATTTGCCGGTACAGTAATATTAACAAAAATATGACGTAAATTGATGTATGAATAAAATGGATCTATAAGAGTGAGAGGTATATTAGAAGAACGAACCTGAACAAGACAAACCAGGTGGAGGAACTCTGTTCCCCAAATTGCCCCGTGTAGTCAGCATAGGCAATCTTTGTCCATTCATCAGCGAAGAAAGGGAACCTCTGCAGTTGCGATGGATCCTGCCTGAACATGCTCCTCAGCAGAGACAGACCACACGTGTCTATGTTGTTCTCAAGGAATGACCACACTTTCTGAAGCTGTTCACGAGCCTTGTTGTGCTCGTTAGAACCTCAACAGTTAACAGAATGAACAAAGAGAACACAACAAACATATAAAAGGTAATAACATTTCAAAGGAAAAGAATATACGTGATAATTGATTTACTATTTCATCCTGCTATGAAATTTGGCATAGAGGGCGTTCTGCCAACAATGGAAAAATGGGAAAATTAACCGACAGCTTAATTTTCCGATAGTTCGACAGATATGATTGGTCAAACCATCGGCCGAAAATTACAATTGAAGTGCATTTTCTGGCCGCCGGTTAAACCCACTGTCGGCCAATTCGGCGGTAGCCCGATTTACATACGCTGCATTGGAGTGCAGTTAAGAACCTAATCGCACGAATAGTCCAAACACTTGCTCACCGATTTCCCTGGATGCAATGATAGCTCTGGTGTAGAATCCCTTCCATGCACTCTGGATGGTGGAGACAGAACCCAGCTCCTCGTCAGTCGGATCTCTCTCCTTCCAGATGTCAAGGGCAGAAGTGGTAGATCGACCTGCAATCATTAGCCAAAAAGTTTCCCATTTAGTCACTATCACATGGCAGTCACCATCACAAGAGGATACATGGGTCGGTACTATCCTTGTTCTCTCCATTGGTTTCCGATTATCTTAAGTTTAGTAATCATTTGTTTCAAAAGAAATAAAAATAGCCGGCAGATTGCCGGAAAATAGCCGCGATAGACGCTTGTGGCCTTCCATGAATTGAAACAACTAAAGAAATAAGATAGACAGATCGACCAGCAGTCCTTTAATAGACCATTAGACTTTTTAGGTTAGATTCGGACTGTCAATTTTATGACACATACGGTCTACAAGGAGAGCTTTTTCGAAAATGATATTCGAAATCAAAAACTCAAGACTAATATTCAAGAATTAGGGCATATGTTTGCAACTAATTAGATGCACACTATTGATCTTAAATAAAAATTTTCATAGAATTTAAAGTTCCATAAGTGAGTTCAGAAGTCATTTTTTAGTGAGGTAAGTCACGCAATTGACCTAAAAGCAGAAATGACGTCATGCACACAAACTTTAATTGCAAAACAATAGGAGTCACTGAAGGCAATTCCAAGAAGTCAATTCCAAGAAGTCAGGTCGTAAGAATCATCGATGGAGACGACGAATTAAAAAAACATAGAGGGACAAGTCCTGACGTACAATTCAAAGAATTTTCATTGACTAAACAAAACACTGGACCTAGAATGGACTATGAGTGAAATGGGAAAACCATTTTTAAAAAAATCCGATAAAAAAAAAACAAAAACAAAAATCAGTGTCAAAATGCCGCTAGCAAGAATAAAAAACCAATAGCGAGAAATGTCAATCTGATTTCAACAAAAAACTAGAACTAGAATGAACAATGAATGGATTGGGAAAATCATTTAGAAAAAATCCGAACGAAAAAATAAAAAAAACCGTAAAAACCAAAGTTAAATTGCCGCATTTGAACAAAAAACCACTACCGAGAAACCGAATTTTTGTTCAAAAACCGTTTTCTCACTCTACTTTAAAAACAGAGCGAAACAAATTCACTCCGCAAAACCACTCGCTTTTTCGCTCCATTTCCTGTTTCGGCGTGACCAAAATCACCACTCCAATTTGACTTCAAAAAACAAAAAAATGTGTGAACAGATCTTAAAAAAAACACAGCCGGAAGAATTCCGGAAACAACTCGAAGGAAAAAATTGCCCATAGTTATGACTAATAAACTAGAACAACTATTTAGAAGCCTAGACCTCGACAAATGCCATAAAAAATAACGAAAAATAGAAACGGCATTCAAAAACAAATTGAACAAAAAAACTACAAAGAGTTTTTTTAATAGTACAAGGAAACAAAAAGCCGAAAAAAATTCTTTTGCAATTAAAGCAATGAAAAGCTCGCAAAACAATGGGCAAGTCATAATAGGCTAAGAAACTTGTATAAGAGAAAAAAAGGAAAACTTCAAAAAAAAATAAGAAAAATGGTTTAAAATTTCTTAATTTTTCTGTCATTTTTCCTTAGGAAAAGATGTTTTATACAAACAAAACTTTAATCAATTGGTATCTAAAAATTCCTTAAGAAAAAAAGCTTCTATCCAATCCCACTTAAAACAGTAAAACAAAAAAAACAGGCAAAATATCATTAAATTTTGTCTAAAAATCAGTAAAACTGATCAAAAACCTCCAAATTAGCATTAAACTCAAATTAACAACTTGAAACCTTCAATTCCTAACAAAACAAACCTAAAACTAATACAATATCATAATCAAACCTCATAATCATCAAAAGTTGCAAAAACTGCTTTTAAAAGCCGCACGTGAACAAAAAAATTTCGCTCGCTTAGAGAAAATTTTTTTCACATGTCAATTTCTCGCTCTCTCAAAAACAGCGGTTTGAAAAAAACTGCTCTCTTTTCGCTCCGCTCTTCACTTTTGTTCAGCACCAAAATCACTCCAAATTTCACGCGTTTCATTTCCCGATTCAAAAATCACTGCAATAAATTTGATTAAAAAAATAGCCGGAAGAATTCCGGAAACGACTCGAAGTAGAAATTTGCCCAGACTTATATTTAAGCAACTAGAACAACTATTGTGAACCTTGAACCTCCACAAACGCCATTAAAAACTCAGGGAAGAATAGAAACGGCATTCAAAAAAATTGAATAAAAAACTAGAAAAACCTAAGATTTTTTTTATTTTTAATAGTACAAGGAAACATAAAGCCGAGTACAATTCCTTTGCAATTAAGGAAATGAAAAGCTCGCAAAACAATAGGTAAGTCATAGTAGGCTAAGAAACTTGTCTAAGACTAAAAAGAGAAAAACAGCAAAAAAAAGAAAAGTGGTTTAAAATTTTTCAATGTTTCTGTCAAATTTCCTAAAAAAATGATTTTACACCAATAAAACTTTAGTCAATTGGTATCTGAATATTCCGTAAGTAACTAGCTTCTAGTCAAATCCCACTAAAACCATTAAAACAAAAAGACAGGCAAAATATCATTAAATTTTGTCTAAAAATCAGTAAAACTGATCAAAAACCTCCAAATTAGCATTAAACTCAAATTAACAACTTGAAACCTTCAATTCCTAACAAAACAAACCTAAAACTAATACAATATCATAATCAAACCTCATAATCATCAAAAGTTGCAAAAACTGCTTTTAAAAGCCGCACGTGAACAAAAAAATTTCGCTCGCTTAGAGAAAATTTTTTCACATGTCAATTTCTCGCTCTCTCAAAAACAGCGGTATGAACAAAAACTGCTCTCTTTTCGCTCCACTCTTCACTTTTGTTCAGCACCAAAATCACCTTAAATTTTTTCGAGCGTTTCATTTCCCGCTTCAAAAATCACTCCAATAAATTAATTAAAAAACATAGCCGGAAGAATTCCGGAAACGACTCGAAGTGAAAATCCATTTAACGCCATCCAACTACTCACCAAACTAAACATGCCTTCACAAATTTATGATTATCTTGAAACAAAACCATGAAACAAAAAAAGTAAAAACAATAAAATCTAATCTGTTAAAATATGATAAAAAATCTGATCAAACTTTGTTATAAATTGAGATCCCAAAAAAACTATCTCTGCCAAAATAACTTCATCAAAACAACTAGTACTTACAAAAACCACTTATGTGAATTTTGAAAAAAAAATACTTTAGGCTAAATTATGGAAAAAAAGCTCTTTAAAAACAACTTTCACTGAAAAACTGGAAAAAGTTACTAAATTTTTTAATATTTCAAAAGCATATAAATCCAAAGAAAAATTCCCTTCAGTCAATAGGGTATCCAGATGCTAGCAAAACAATAGCCAAGTCATAATAGGCTAAGAAACTTTGCTAAAAACAGAAAAAAAAACGAAAAACTGCGAAAAATTAAGAACAATAGTTCCAATTTTCGCCATTTTTTGTCATATTTCTCAACAAAAAAATGATTCTTACCCACAAAACTGTAACCAATTGTTATCATAAATTTTCTCAAGTAGAGGGGGTTTCTTTAATACCCATTTGAGCCAGTAAAACAAAATAATCGCCGAAAAAACGCAAAAATTAGCCCGAAAATCAGCAAAATACATTAAAAACCTCCGAATTATCATAAAATTCATATGAATTTCCAAAAACCTTCAAACCACTACCGAAACAAGCTTAAAATTAAAACAAAATCATAACCAAACCTCTTAACCAAAATAAATGAACAAAAAAACTGCTTCAAAATGGCGCACGTGAACAAAAAATTTTGCTCGCTTAGAAAATTTTTTCACACATCAATTTCTCGCTCTCTCAAAGCGGTATGAACAAAAACCACTCTCTTTTTGCTGCACTCTTCACTTTTGTTCAGCACCAAGATCACTCCAAATTTCACGCGTTTCATTTCCCGCTTCAAAAATCACTCCAATAAAATTGATTAAAAAAAAGGACTTCTCCAATACTCCTCTTCGAGTCGTAAAAAGGACTTCTCCAATACTCCTCTTCGGTCGTAAAAAAGACAGCGCCCCAATACAATTCAAATTCTTTGAATTGTAAAAAACCACGATGTCCCCAATAATAGCCGCTATCGCTTCGCGGCTATTAATAAAAAATGATAAATGACAGTCCTTTTAAACAAAATTTAAGCCCAGCAATAGATCAAATTTTCTACTATGCCGTTTTTGACCAAGAAGTGAAATAAGCTGAAATAAAAGCAAAGAGCTCATTTTGGAACCATTCTCGGCCAAAAGAAGAGAAGAGAAAGTTTTTCTAAAGCACTAATTTGTTACTTCGGAAATCTGGGTTTTCAAGCGGAGTTAGTGCAAGCGCATGAACCTTGTTTTTCTTCTTGCAATTAAATTCTTGCAACAAGTAAATCTATATCTAAAAACAAAATATAATTATAGTCAACAGCATTAGTTCAAACAGTTATTTGTGTTAGTTAGCTCAGTTTCTATACGAGGGAAAAGGTTACCCAAAACTGGGGAAGGTGTTCTTCCTCCCCCGATATTAAAGGAGCTCTGTTGTTTCCTCAAAGGGAGAGAAAATTGAGACTGTTTCATGGCTGACGATGCTTTGGCAAGTGCAGATATTCTTTTAACTGTGGCGCTATCTGACAGATTAATTTGCCACACTAAAAGTAGCAAATAATCTATAAACTGGAAAACTTAGCAAATAAGTCGTGAATAAAGAAACGTAAAAAATATTGGATATGAAATTAAAAACTCAGCAGGACAAGTCTTGAAATAGAATACAGAAAGTCCCGAAATCACAAACCTGACTATCTAGACACACTTTACCGCAAACAGAGAACGAGGAAACAGACGAAGAAAAAATGAAATCTAGAAGGGATTCGTGTGATAAGATCGCAAATTCAAAGAACATCACACTGGCCCTGAGAGCCATGTTAAAAGGACAATAATAAGAAAACGAAATGAATACAATAGTAGAACAAAAGAAACGAAAGGAATTACAAATTCTACCAATTTTACAGCTATAAAAAATTGTGTGCATTTCTTCAAAAAACAAAAAAAAAATGCAAACCAGAAACTTCAAGAACGAAAAACCAACAGGCTACAACATAAATCAGAAAGGTTGTCAATATCATTGTCACCTTGATTTAATTTTTGTTGTTCAAGTCTTTCTCATCAAAAATGATGGAACAACTATTGAAAAAACCATCGAAAATATTTGTTGCTGTCTAAGTCTAATGAAGCAGCAGTTTTTTTCGGAAAACATAGGGCAAAAAGCAAAGTGGTATTTTGATTTACTCATGGCATTACTTTCATCAAAATCAACAACTAAGAACCGTCAGCTGCAGATCGAAACACAACAGTGCGTTGAAAGAATTTGCAAGAGACCTCCAAAAATCAAAGAGTGCAAGACAATTGACACATTTGTTATCTTTTTCATAGACAACTGCGGTGTAAATTTCTTCAAAATCATTTTAAAGCAGGCAAAACAAAAAACAATTCATAAATTAGACCTCTAATTACCCGAAAAATACGATCAAAAATTGTCACACAATTCGATCAAACATTAAACAAAACTATGAACCAGACTCGAGATTACCTCTCGGTAGTCCAAAACTTGATCTTGATCAAACACCTTTCCTCACTCCAATTTAAAAGCAGTTTTCTAAAAACGATACACCTGGAAGCTTTCGCTTTTTTTGCTCTTTTTACTATTTCAGCTTGACTAGAATCACTACTCTAAATTGACCTCAATCATAATAGAATATGTGAACATAGCTTAAAAAAGACAGCACTGCAAAGCAACTAATTTTTTCAGTTGTAAAAACAACATAGAGAGAAAGAATAGTAACATAGAAAGAAAACATAGCATTGAAATCCGGAGATTTTTCGGTGAAAAAATATCATCAAGGATAAAACTCACAAACATTTAAGTTATGTGGGTAGGGGGTTAACGGCGGAGAGGATCATCGTTTCGGTGGAAATCGATATTAGCAACCAGTTAGCTGTAAAGCTCTAGTAGAAATTAATGTTCTCCGGGCTTTACCTCTTTATCCCAATTTTGATGACGAAGGGCCAGCAAAAATTGCATTAAAACATTGCCGGCAGAACACCGGAAACAACTCAGAGTTGTGCAATAACACTCGTAATTACGCTCGATTATATCAGAAATGTCAAAGAAAAAACGGAAATAACAAAACCAAAAGTTAATTGCCTAATAAAACTATTACTATACAAAAGAAATTAAAATACTGTTAAGGTACCGTGTGCAAAAAAAGCAATCAACGTTCTATAACAGAAGTCAACGATCAAAAACAAATAAACAAAAACTTCATGTCGTGAACAAACTGGCTTCAGCTGAAAAAATATAGCCCGGTAACTACTCGAAGAGTCGCTCAGTAAAAATTCTAAACTTAACTTATCTATATAGGAAACGTCAAAAAGAAAATAAACAACAAAAAATTAACTGCTTATTAAAAATAGGAAAAAATTTTCAAAAAAATTGATAACTCAATTGTTAGCTCAAGGGTTTACTGTCGGGACTGAAGTAGGTTAGCGGAAAGAAAAGGGGTGGTGAGTTTGGAGGTGGTGGTGAGGTGTATGTAATTTGGATAGATATGATTACTGTTATGGGATGAACCACGCTCAAATTGCCCCTTTTGACCATAGTACTACGAGCAGTTCCCATATACTTTATGTTCAAAACAAAGCTACTGTTGAAGCCCAATAATCGCAAAGAGAATTCAACGTTCTAAAACAGAAGTCCATCTTCAAAAACAAATTTGGACAGTTCAAGTACCGAACAAACTTGTTTCAGCAAAAAAATAGCAAGCAGAAAAACAGAAACAACTGGACATGAAAAAAATATTGTGAAAGGCAGAAAAAACGGAAGAATAAGGCCAAAAACTTGAATCTCGCCTGTTTTCTTACTTTTAAACAAACTTAAATTTGATATTGCTGAAATTGAAAGGCCACGAAAACAAACATAAAAAATTATTGCACGCAAAAAAAATTAACCCCAGACACTATAAAATGTAGAAGAAGAGTACAAAAACGTCTAGAGAAGCGTCTTAAACGTCAAAATCACAAAAATAGCTCAAAATTGCATAAAAACACTCTTACTTGATTGAGATGGCCGAAAAAAGCTCACAAACGTATAGTAACTTGCTAACACGATTTAGAAAAACCATTTACCCGGAAAAGTAAAACAAGAACTAAAAATGTATCAAAAAAGCCGCACGTGAGACTCAAAATTTTACTCGCGGAGCTAAAATTTTTTCGGCGCCTCCTTTTCTCGCTCTCTCTCTCTCTCTCAAAAACTCGGTATGAACGAAAATCACACTTTATTTTCTCTGCTTTTCACTCCGTTCAACCGTTGTACCTTTACACTAATTTTTCACGTGCAGCATCGTTTTTACATCCTGTTTTAAATACACTCCGAAAAATCACCGATCAGAAAGAAAAATATGCTCCTTCAATACTCCTCTTGGAGTCATAAAAACCTGTAGAATACCAATACCACTCTTCGAGTGGTAAAAAGACCGCATGACTAATATAATTGCTACAAACTTCCTTTGCGAGCAATAAATAAAATGTATCCCTGCAATTGAAATTTATAACGCAAAAATGTGTTACTGTTTAATTTCCCAAAAAATATGAGAATTTCCACGGTGTTGTTTTGTATTGTTGAGCACCTAAATTTGCGACTGCACCAAATGCTTCTCAGCATCTGGATTGTGGTGTCTGGACAAAATACCAATGGACCTTTGATCCATACAGTTCTCTCAGTTCAAGAGTTCGGACACCATAAGTTTACTAGTTTCGAAGCCTCGAAGAATTTGAATCAAATCTCTAGACTGTTGTACTAGGAAAGCTGTCACAGAAACAGAGCACATTAAATAAGTCTGGTGAATCGGATATTTTTTCTCGCCCTTTTATTGAATTCAATCGTATTCATATTACATACACACTTAATTGTTAGCATCTTGCTGATGGTAAAACAATCAAAATCTATCAAACAAAACGTATAATAGTTCGGATGTTAGTTGCTAACGTTATTTGTTGAGATTTCAAACAAACAAAAGAAAAATGTTTTGTTAACTAATTGAGGCTCGGTTAATTTTCTCAGAAATATTAGACCTTGATCAGGTGGTGGTGGAGCCCCTTTACCCGGGGCTGCCTTTGAGTCCTTCTTGGCGTCTTTCTTTCCCCCTGTCTGGGGAGGGGCAGCAACAGCGGCTGCCTCCTCGTCTTCTAATAATCACTAGGTAATTTTTCTCCAGATACAATCAAAAATGCTGATGGCAATGTTTTACTATGTATGTTAATGGTCCCTTTTAAACAAAAACGGGCAAAAGACAGCATCACAACCACTGAACACAATTTCTCGAATAATCAAATACGGAAATAATATTCACTAGGTGGTCTAGTGTGAAACCAAATTGTACCAAATTATATCATGACCGCTACTTGTCCCGCTTATATTATTATGATGAATAACCACACCTTGACTTTCAATTATTCGCTGCTGATTACAATTCCCTCAGTCTATAAGGCTTTTGTTCACACAAATTAATTATTCTTTTCATAATCGTAACAATATGAAAATCCCGAATGATGAAAAAACTCCAAATCTTTTTTAAAACCTTATATCCGTTTCAGTGACAATTTAGTTTTTCTCGTGTTCGAATTTTTGTGATAATTTCAAGACAATGTTGAAACTCTAGAGCTTTGATTTCATTTCTCATTCCATTATTAAAATGAGTAGTATGAAACAACAAACAGAAATTTAACGCCTTGCTGGTTCAAAATTATATCATTGCTCCGTAAACTCTGGAGAACACTTCACTACTGTTAACTGCTACAGGAACCTAACGTTCATAGAGATTCAGTACTGAATCAGAAGAAAATTCGGAGAAATGTTGGTTTTCAGTACTGATTCAGAATGAATTCAGAGTCAATTCTGAATTTCTCTGATTCACACAAAATTCAGTATCAACTTTCTCTGAAACTCTCTGAATCAGAGTAGAATTCAGAATGAAGTTTTTTATGAAATGGCTCTGATTCAGAACAAAAATCAGAATTCTCCAAATTATTTCAAGAGAAAAAAATAAAGAAACGGCTCGGAGAATCAAATTTTGCAGCATCAGTCATCCTGAGTTCATTTCGAAAGATTGACCAATTTTAATCAGCATTTATCAGTACTTGATTTGTACTGCTAGATTTATAAATTGATGACAGTATTGGTGAATGTTGGAAATTTGAATATCACTCTCAGACTCACACTGGCCCTCCTGTTGATTGTCCAAAACAAACCCTAAGAATGAGGTAACGAATGTTTGGTTACGAGAACTCTAAGAGCTCTGTTTTAAGAACTCTAATAGTGGCAAAACTAAATATGAAGTTTGATGATATGGCGGATGAATTGCAATCAGAACGCGAAAACTTGCCTTTTAGCGTATCTGCAAAAAATAACCATAATAAAACTTTTTGTTTCGGAAAATGCCCATCGGCTAAGAGTGTGTTTAGGATCACAGGTGAGGCTATGATGATTTGTCTTTCTTACTTTTAGATCTGACTGAAGTTTTGGACCTCTGCGAAGCCACCGCTGTTAAAAACTCAATTTAATTAATGGAACAAAACCATGTTAACTCGATCACTCTAAATTTGTTGAATTTCTTGGAATTTTCTTGAAATTTCTTGAAAATTTCTTGAAATTTGTGAATTTTTTTGGGCAGATTTAATTAAGTCGTCGTCTTAGTTGCAACAATTTTGGTCAATGATTCATATCAATTCAAGAATTTATCCAGAATGGGTCTTGATGATTAGTGAATTAACACTTTAAAGCATATCTTTCAACTGAAAGTCTAAATAAGCCTTATTTTGCTCCTTATTTTACAAACCCCTTTTTCTCACTACTC
This sequence comes from Convolutriloba macropyga, assembly GCF_964194025.1. Taxonomy (NCBI): domain Eukaryota; kingdom Metazoa; phylum Xenacoelomorpha; order Acoela; family Convolutidae; genus Convolutriloba; species Convolutriloba macropyga. The sequence continues at coordinate 49,775,045 of NC_134474.1, read as the reverse complement.
ACGGAGCAAAAATCACGACGCTAATAAAACTGATTAAACATCAAAAACGTAACAAAAGCACTGCTTTCGTGAGAGTTGAACTGAATCGAAGACAGTGAAAATCTACACACTTAATATCTTTTTTTCACGTCAAAATCTACATACTTAATAGAATATTGTTGTCTGCGTTTGCAGGTAAATTCTAGGTAACGTATTCTAGGTAAATTGCACGTATCTTTTTTTTCAGGTAATTTTGCAGGTAATGTTACCTGCAATTTTGCTTACCTGCAAACGTTGCAGGTAAAATTACCTAGACATTTTTTTAGAGTGTGTGAGTGGTGTGAATGAGTACCTGGATTTTTCTTTCCAACAGCTGCTTCCATTACAGACTCAGTCTGGAGGTCACAAGTGAGACATCTAAGACCAAACACAGCATCAGAGGTCAATGCGTCTCCCATCAGGTCACCCACTGTCATGTAGAAGGCCTTCCGGAACACCTAACATAAAAATAGTTAAAGAGAGTTTCAAAAACTGCCGACTATTGATTATACGAAGATCACAAATGAATATTTTATATAGACCTGGCGAGGGGCAAGTATTGAGTACATTCAATGTTTAGGCGACCATATGACAGCAATTAAAATGGCCAAATGATGGTTTATCATGTGTCATGAGAATCCCTGGGACCTATGCCGAACTTGAGCATCCGCCATTTTTAGCCATGCCCTGACACAGGAATGGAATGACGATTGTACACAGATATACAACGAACAGTGTGCATATGCCTCATGTCTTAATGTTCTTAAAGATTTGAAAAATTACAGCAAGCTGTTTACGAAACCAGAGCTGAGATTATTTTATTGGGCCAATTTTGGACAAAAACGACCTCCTTTCAAAGTCTGCGCATAATTACTCGCCACTAAACCGGAATTTCGTGCTTTTTTCAATGCTTATGATTGTACAAATGATTGTAGATAACTAATCAAAGAGAAAATGCAGAATCGCCGTGGAAAATTTTTTAAACTTTTAATGCAAATTAATGATGAGACACAAAAATTCTCCGCCAGAACAATAACCAATTCAAGCGAATAAACTCATTTAAACAGAAACATGATCTACTCCAGGCGCGTACAGGGCGTTGAAAATTTTTGGATATTAAAGTCTAAACTCTATAAAGAAACGTGCTTAAATTTGTTATTGAATCCAGATTGAATGCGAGACCAAATTGCTGGTACGTGTCATCGGTTTCAACCGTTTCGCATTGTCAGTTTTTCCTCAAATTTGTTAATTTTTTTCTAATTTGTACTTCTTAAAAGCAAAGAGCCGAAGCAACTGTTATGGCTAATGAGATGAATGTCCGTTTTTCCACAGAAATAATAATTGAATAAATCGTATTTTCGGAGTGTTTGCAAAGATTTTAAAAGTGCTACAGAAACCCGATAAGCAAAACCATACAGAATTTTGTACAAATTTTGGTTTTCAAAAATTGTACAAAATATATCTGACAAACTGAACACTGCTTACACTGCTTAGACCACCAATATATAAGGTTTATCAGTACTCTAACAAACAGTAGTCTAAAATATATAAGATTTATCAGTTCTAATGATACTCTAGTGTCATTGCCATCCTCTTAGATGAGTACTCCAGGAGTACATAAAATATAACACTAATTTACATCACTACAGTCAACAATCACAAGCGCAAACACTGTTTCAATTAACTTTTCAGAAACCTGCTTTTGTTGCCGAATCTTTCTGTCTGGGGAAATCTAGAGGAGGAGTGCATATTTCTACGAATCTCGAAAATTTATATGCGTTTTCTCAATTTCATTTGAAATGTTGTCAGAATTTTAAAATGAAATCTATCAGACTTGAGATACATTTTGCTGCCCCCCCCCCTCAGCATAGGAATCTATAAGACTGGAGAGGAGCATTCGATTTCGGTTCAGTAGATAGCTTTGGAGTAGATATTTGGATAGGTGGTATAAAAAAACCAATTTACAAAATAATTAACTACTTAATGCCCAATTGATTAGTGTTTGGCCTGGCTTCAACTCCGCTTACCCTCTTCTCAACTCTGACCTGATACACTAATCAGATCGTACATGTAAAAGTAGTTCATTTATTACAGTGACTTCACTATAGCGAGGTGGGATCTTTTTCGTTTGTGCCTCCCAGCTTAGTGGGCGCATATTATTTGCACCTCCCAGACGCACGTGCCATATTTTTACGTAGTGATTTATTATGTAATGGCACCTGCTCTGTAAATGGGGCGCATAACGCACTGGGGGGGCACAAACGGAAAAGATCCGCGGGGTGCAATAAAGTGGCGCCAAGAGTGACAATGAAGTGAGATGATGAAATTAAAGATGAGAATTGTGCTCGTACCGTATACTGAAGTGGTGCAGGAATAATACCAACATAGCAAACATAAAAGTGAAAAGAAAGAGATGGAGAGAGACACTTCGAACCATTGAATCTCGAGATTTTATCGACATTAATTCATACAAAAATTTATTAAAATGTTAAAAGTTTTTTTAACTTCTGAACTCATCGACAAAAAAGATTTGCCGTATTTAGTCTGAAATACATCACTGAAATTCCGAATCAGGATATTTTACTCCATTAATCGTTTCAAAGTTCTTTGAAATCGTTTTATATATTTAGATATTATATTAAAAAAAATAAGAAAAAATACAATTGAAAAAATTAGAGCGATCTCTTGTTTGACAGCAACTCACCTCAATGTTGTCTGGGTTCTGTTCAGTTGGGTTGTAGCATGACTTCATCTCATCCATTGCCTCTCTGAATGTCTCCTGGTCTGAGAAGTTCTGGATGGCCCTTCCTATTTTCTGCACCAACTGGACAGAGTGCTCTTGGAAACGAAGACTCTCCTGAACAAACATTCGCCACTGTCAGTGGTAAAAATACGGTTTAAGATATTAGATGACCAAAATTTTGGGATTTTGATTTTAGGTTCAGATATTTAAAATGTGTTCTTAACATTAACAAGAGAAACTGTAGAACGTTACATATTGGCATGCATTCTAAACAATAAGGATCGGTGATTGGTAATGTACGTTGGCATATGCTCCAATCCCTCAAATGACCAATAATTGACCAAAATTTAATATCCCCTTATCCAGAATACACTAATATTATCTTCCTTCTACAAGAGTCTTTCAACTAGCGGCTACAAATTGATTTGAATATGCGACTCTCAAAAATACCGGTTCACGAAAATGACATGATTAAACACCATTTTCTCGTCTGATCTGAATAAAAGAGGCCATTAAGCAAAACTGTCAGTCTCATAGGATCAATGATGCACGCAAAGAATTATTGTTGATCTGGTCGTACCTAATTTAGGGACAGCGGTGCACATCTCAAACGCGCTTTTAAATTTTCTATAATTACTTTGCTCTCATTTTTGTAAGTATAGTAAAACGGTCTCATAATCTCTTAATGTAATATTGGTCTCATTGGACAGATACTGGTTAAGAAGTAGATTTTGTGGTCGTTAAGGGGGAATGTTAGCTGTCAGTAAGGAATAACTGCACTATCATTACAAATTGAGATTTTAGAGGCAGCAATTGACCTTCTTGTGCCTAAAGCGGTAATATTCTCAGTTGGAATCTGGCTCAAATGGTTCCCGCTACTGATTGGATCCTACTGGGGGTAGCATATTCGAGGCAACAGCGGTCTATAGATTCGTATATCGTAGAAAAAGTGTATACATAATCATTCGGAACAAATTTTGCACTTTGGTAATTTTTGTTAGTATTCGTGACAATATCATAGACAAAAAAAAACCAATCATATTCCCTTTATTCCAACTCCAAATTTCTGCTGTCATTGAGAATATCCATTATCTTGAGGGTATTACGATCTGACTCCGAAAGTCCCCCAAAGGACACGAAAGCCAATAGAATCAGCCTAGTAGTAAAAACAGTGGCTGAAACATTCCATTCCTTTGCTGAAAGCTTTCGTTTTCTGGATGAGGCCAATCGTATAGAAAAATCGGATACAGTCCAAAAGGAGAGAAGTTGTCAATTAGGTTGCTCTCTTGGAAAGTCACGCATATCTTACGACTCTGCAATCGCTGAAAAAAAATTTCAGCGCCTAAATCTTTCACGTGCTCCGGATGTATTGGCATCTTTCTGAATAGACCATCTTTAAAAACAAATTTTGTAAACTACATTCTGCAACTCTCGGACCCATCTTAAAACCTCTTCCTTTTTGTCTTCGAAATTACATTCTGGGTTGGATGTGTGAAGGGAGATTATACAGATTATAGAGTTGAGGCCGTGGAAGGTCGTCAAAACCGGTTGGATCCAAACTTTACAGCCCACCCTCAGCCCCCTCTTCCTCCCTTTCGCATTTCAGATCATCGAAACATACGATTCATAGAGGGGTTTGTCTGTTGAATCGTTATCGCGTTTTGACCATGAAATACAACCGAAGAGCTAAAGATTTGGTTCAGTCTGGCACAAACCACGATATAATCAATAATTCATCCACCCTACTCAATGTTCTTCGAATATCAATGAAAAAGTGCCAGTTTCTATATCTCCCGTCTAAAGTTACTCACAGGAACAAACCACAAGCAGTTCAGGAAGGAACGCTATGTCAGACTCCTCAACTGGTTTAACACAGCAGATAAGTGAACTGACAATTAACGATGACATATCTCATTTCCCAATTCCAGTTGGAAATATCCTTTTTCATCCAGACAGAGAGGTAGTCTATATAAAGTCTCCATCTTGGAGCACGACTTGGTCACGTCCAAGGTGAGGTACTTGCAGTGGGGTTCAAACTACGACGAATGAGTGAGCAGACGTTATGTCAGACTCCTCAACTGGTTTAACACAGCAGATAAGTGAACTGACAATTAACGATGACATATCTCATTTCCCAATTCCAGTTGGAACTATCCTTTTTCATCCAGACAGAGAGGTAGTCTATATAAATTCTCCATCTTGGAGCACGACTTGGTCACGTCCAAGGTGAGGTACTTGCAGTGGGGTTCAAACTATAAATGAATGAGTGAGCTCGAAATCAATTTGGGCATATTTACAATTCACTCAACTTTTGTCAACCGTGAAAAAGATGCCGAAAGATCTATCTGCCCAGAGACAAGTTGGTTCAACGTACAATACTGGGAAATGGTTCACCAGACCAGAGTGACAATCCAAGAGAGTTACCGGATTCGACAACTATTCGAAGAAAAAATACTCCAACGATCCGCTATATCCCCGTGAAGTTTCGTATGCCATGGTCCCGGATTATAACGTCAATCATAGAGGACTGCATCTCAAATCCTGTTTTTCGCAGTTAGCAAATGTCTTTTGCGTGCTTCCAACAGAAGGGGTGAAAAACATAAGCAGCAGGAGGAAAACTCAATGATGAATAGATTTGAGCGATGGAGATCGCGTGAGTATGCGGCTTCAATGAAGCAAGCAAAAAAAGCAACAGCACCATGGAGGAACTTGCCTCCCAAGCGAAAACAATTTGTCTTCAAGGACAATTTGGTCGCGCGGCACAGATTTTATTATCGGAGGGAATAGCACCCGACTACAGAAAAACCCTCATTGAACTCATTGAAAAACTGCATCCAGGGGAAAACGAAATTCTTGAGCCGATGGAAGACTATATCTGCGAAGCTCTTCAATTCAAAGAAGCGTAAGGTCCTCTTGCAGCTTCCGTCTTTTTCGAATTTCACAGCAGCTGGGCAGTCAAAAATGTACCCAGAGCACATTCCCCAGGCAATCAATTGTTTCATTTCCGATCAGTCCAAGCGAGCAACGTATTCACTTACCAAATTAGTGAACTTGGCCAGCAGAGGCCAGCTCCCAAGCTTCGTGGCTCCAGCTTTTTGTAGCGCTACATTAACAGCATTGAATAAAAAGAAAACTGGCAGCAGACCTATTGCTGTGGGTGAAGTTATTCGGCGCCTTGTTGCCAAGTGCATCGCAAAAGAAGCAGCCATCGAGGCGGTTGAGTTGTTTGGAGCAGAGCAGTTGGGAGTTGCTGTCAGGGGAGGTGCCGAGAGCATAGTGCATGCCACAAAAATAATCTTCGAAAAAATGAAGAGAACAAAAAAATGGGGGCATACTCCAAATTGATTTCAGAAACTCATTTAATTCGTGAAGCGCAGTCATCTCCTCGGCTCAACAAAAATTTTGACGCCTAGTATAGTGTCATTTGCATCCTTCTGTTACTCGAAGCATAGCAATTTGTTTTTCAATAGCTCAACTGTTGACAGTCAGTCAGGAGTGCAACAAGGAGATCCACTGGGTCCACTATTGTTTTTACTGGCCATCTGGCTTCTTATTGCCGAAAATGAAAGCAAATTACCAAACCTCTCGCAACATTGCTGATATCTTGATGACGGGAATTAATGCAGGTACCGAACTTTGTAAAGGGTTAGAAATTCTCCCAGAATTGGAGAATTCGGTTTAGAACTCAGAAAGGATAAGTCCGAGCAATGGTCAATCGAAAGCGTGACGAAAGTTGACAGTTTGATTAAAAGGAACTGTGTAGATGGAATTGAGATTGAGGAGCTGCTATAGGATCTGATGCTTTTGTTTCCTCTTGTTTACTCAAACGCGTTAAAAAATTAGAGGAACTTCCCTACAATTTAGCAGATGTAGACAATCCTCAATACGCTCTTGGTATTTTGCGTTTTTGCTTGGTGCTCCCAAAATCGTCTACTGTTTGCGATGCAATTCTCCTTCGGACGAATAAAAAAAAATCATACAAAAATTTGATTCGGTTTAGCGTGCAAACTTTGAAGGTATTCTTGGAGTTTTGATGTCAGATATCTCTTGCGACCAAGCATGCCTCCCGATCAATAAAACCGGTGTAGGAATAAGACGATCAGCAGATCAAGTTCAGTCTGCATACATTGGCTCCGTCTTTCAATCCTCTGTTCTTGTAGAAAATTTGAAAGGCCATAGTCCAACTGAAGACATCTTATTTATTAAGGCAACTGAAGAACTGGGCGAAATTGCGACGACCTATCTCTCTCTCAAAGAATAATTCAGGAAGAACTTGATAACTCAGCCTTCGACCACTTGTCAGGAAAACAAAATTTCAGAAGAGAAAAGCTCGTTTGCAACTTCTTTCCCTACCGCAGTCTGGTGTCTGATTATCCGCAGCCCCCATTCCAGCTCTGGGACTACACCTATCTTCCAATGAGTTCCGTGTTGCTCTTAAATACCGACTGGGTGTAAAATTGTACGAAAACGAGCGAAAATGTCCTTTTTGTAAATCTGGGACATCGTGTCATGCCATGGTCGGGGTGTTATGATCTCTCGTCATGATCGTAAACGAGAAAAAATTATATCAGCTTGCTCGGCAGCTCTTTTGTCTCCCATCTGGAACAGAAAAGTTTACTACCCGACAATAACTACAGACCGGGCAATATTTTTTACCCGTATGAAATGCCGGTAAACCAGCAGCATTAAACGTTACCGTCACTTCTCCCTTGCAGTCAAGCCTCAATATAAATGCGTCGGAGAAGTGTGGTTTCGCACTGTCAGCTGCTGAGGACAGGGAGTACGAACAGTACGCCCAGAAATGTAGTGCAGTCGGATTTCAATCCTTTCATCTGGCTTTCGAAATGTTTGGTGGGTTTTCAGAGACAGTTCGTAGGACCCTCAAACGAATCGCTACTCTGACTGATAACAGAAGTTTGAACCCAGCGAGGTTGTCGGTAGCTTTCAGTAGGTTATATCAATCAGTCTCTGTTACAGCAATTCGGGGGTCTACAATCATGCTCCTTGCAAGGGATGCGAGATCATAGACACTTATGAAACGGGAGCAGATCTCTGAATCCTTATTCCAGCAGTTCAGAGGCGAGTAGGCCTTGAAAAGTGTGTCATCCATGAGCGGGGACAATCTATAGTGATAAATTTTTGACTCACCCAATGAGTGAGGAGCTCAAAACTTAATGCTTTATCATACGAGTTGTAACTCAGGGGCGGGTGAAATCTGATTGCCCAGAACAGGAAATTTTACCTCAAAGAATTTTTCCAAGAAGGAAGCGAGTGTGATTCCATTGGTGATTCGGGTTGAACTCGTGATGATAACAATGATCGTTTATGAACCAAGATTTTAGAATTGTAAATTTTGACATCAGTAAATGACATTAGATTTTGTTTAAGACCATAACCTTTCATTTGGAGGATGTAAGGGTTTGTGATATCTGTGAGTCTGGACAATCCTGCACATGTGATTCCGATGCCTGATGCACACGGACCATCAAGCACTTTCTATCTTTCTCTTCATTTAATTTTGGACTGAGAGTTGCATTTAACTGGAGGCGAGGAGTAGAATCATAGCATCAAACTTTTGATATACATCATCAAATCCTAACAATGGATAAGACAGACTGTATTTGCATGGCCCACCTCGAAAATTTGTCTGTAGTCTTTCTCAGTCTCTAGATACTGGGTATGATGTATTTTGAACGCAAATTCCGGATTGTAGGTGTCCCTCTAAGAGACGTTTATACTTGAGAACTTTAAGAAAATTGTACGTCTTATGGTTCCAAATATCAATATAGTTAATTCGACTGATTTCTAAAATTTTCTGGTTTTCTAAAATTACCAGAAATAATACAAAAGCTGAGAATATCAACCGCCACTTCGAATCCAATGCAACCTGATTATTATCAGCGAAACAATTTCATTCATAACTATTTTCAAAACACAACTTTAGGAATAATTGTTGGTATAGCAAAAATTAGGTTAACTAGAACGTCCCAGCTATAACAGTAGAATAGGAGTTCGCGGTAAATCGAATCTGGTACTTGTTGCTACGAACCATACTGATTTCTCAACTGTAACATTTTAGAACACAAAAATGAGCAGAAAAGTGGGTTAATAAATTGTGACTAACATTAATAACAGTTGACATGACATTTTCTTCATCTCCGAAGTAGAATCTGGTAGTTGAGCACAGATTCACTACCCACGCAAGCGGGGCATTCACATGGAAGCGAAGGATGTGACGCCTGCAAAAGACAATATTTATTTTCTGTATTATCTGGCTTTACACTACACTGCACCCCCACGAATACAAAGAAATTACTTTCATAACAATAAAGTGGGGTTCTGTGATCTTTTAGATGAAGAAGAACAAATGCATGAAAATTGACAAACAAATAGTCAATCAAAACTATTGTAGAAAAATTTTTTTTGACTCAAAAACAATAATTGATTAAGGAAGTCCCAGGAGCTGAAATACGACCACAATACCAGATGTTCTTGGCTCCTTAAAATTCAAATGAAGATAATTAAGATAAGTTTTTGCAAAAATCAAAACAAACTGAAAAAAGTAAGAATTTTTATTGCCAACAAGTTGCTAAAACGAAAAATTGCATCACTGAAAAATGAAATCATTAGAACTCTGTACAACTATTGAAAGTACGTCATCTCTTAATATTCACAATGCAACGAGAAAAAAAAGAGTGAAAAAAATGAATTTAGAATAGTAACTGAAACCCTGAGCTGTTTGAGTTCTCAACCCCAATAAAATTTCTCACTAATGGAAAGCACAAACCACCTTTTCTGATAAACAAAGAAGCAGAATGAGAAACTTGGACAATGAAATGTATATGCATCGAAAGCAAGGAAAAGTTTACATAAAAAGGAAAAATAAATCAACTTAAATGACAATTTAATAAAAAAGACAAATTAAAACCAATAAAAAAGGACTAAATTATCCGCGTGATCAAATGAAAGATGAAAGTAAAAAAGATTTGGTAGGGTTTAAAATTTAAATAGCATTTTCTAAACGCGCGGCATTGTGCTTATTCAAAAGACAAACAAACAATAAAAATATTTGCTAGATTACCCATACTCAACACTAGCAAAACAATTTGTCCCATGAGAAGAGGTTGAAAGCAGTAATGTAATAAAAAGAGCGGCCAAGAACAGAGAGAGAGAGAGAGAGAGAGAGAGAGAGAGAGAGAGAGAGAGAGAGAGAGAGAGAGAGAGAATTGTACAGAAGCAAGAAAGGCACATCACAGCGGTGTTTTTCAGTTTGAGAAGGCTTTTATTATGTAGCTGTCAGTTTTTGTCGCTGTTGAAAAGTTCTCAGCCTTTGGCCTCCTTTTACAATTCTCAGCATTTGTCTGCATTTGTACAGTTCTTCAGTTTGCCTCTTTTCATACAGTTGTCAGTTTCAATTCACTTTTGTGCAATTCCGTTTTTGCCTTTTTTGGACAATTCTCAAACTTTGTCCGCTTTGGTCAGTTTTCAGTCTTTACCTACTTTCATGCAGTTGTGGACTTTTGTCCTCAATTGTAAATTTTTGAAAATGCGCAGTTCTCATGTTTTGTGTAGTTCTTATGTTTTTTCCGCTTTTGTGCAGTTCAGAATTTCTGTCTTTTTTGTAGTTCTCAAATTTTGGCTCACTTTATACAGTTCTAACTTTTTGACCAATTTTCTACAAATCTCAATTCGCCTCCTCTTATAAAACTCTCAGTTTTTGTCCCCATTTGAACAGTTCTCATTTTTGCCTCCTTTCACAGTTCTCAGTTTTCGTCCATTTTTGAACAGTTCTCAAATTTGTTTCTCTAGACAGGTCTCAATTTTGTCAGCTTTTGCACAGTTCTCAATTCTTCCTGCTTTTATACCGCTCTCAGTTTCCTTCACAATTGCACAGATTTTGCTTCCTTATGTACAGTTCCAAATTTATGTCCAATTTTGCAAAGGTCGAAAATTGTGCCTGCTTTTGTAGAGTTCTCTGCTTTTGTCTACATTTGTAGAGCTCTTAGTTTTAAGCTCCTTTAATACAGTTTTTAATTCGTGTTCACTTTTTTACAGTTCTCATTGATGCCTCCTTTCAAACACTTCTAAGTTTTTGTCTTGTCCACTTTTCTACAATTCTGAGGTCTTTACCTACATTTGTCCCGTTTTTGTCTTTTAAACACTGTTCTACAGTTTTCAAATTTCGCCTTTTTTATACAGTTTTCAGTTTTTGTACCCTTCGGCCAAGTTCTCAATTTTTGCCTCCTTTCATACCGTTATTGCATCCGTTCAGTTTTTGTTCAAATTTAAAAAGTTCTCGAATTTGTTTTTATTCAGATCTCAATTTTTGAACCTTTTTGCATATTTCTCAATTTTTGCCTCCTTTTAAACAGTTCTCTGTTTAGTCTACGTTTGTAGAGTTCTTAGTTTTACGCTACTTTTAAACAGTTCTGAATTTTTGTTGACTTTTTTTGTCTCATTTGTTGCCTTCTTCATTACAGTTATAAGTTTTAGTCTTTTACTACTTTTCTACAGTTCTCCGTTTTTACCTACTTTTGTGCCAGTTTTCTCTTCTACCAACTTTTCAACAAATTCCATAGTTCGCCTCCTTTTCGACAGTTCTCAGTTTTTGTCCACTTCGTTCAATTTCTCAGTTTTCTTCCTTTTATACAGCTTTCAGTTTCCTTCACAATTGTAGAGTTCTCAATTTTTGCCTGCTTTTATACAGTTATAAATTTTTGTCCAATTTCGAAGTGTTCTCAATTTTGCCTGCTTTTGTACAATTTTGTTTTGTCTACTTTTGTAGAGTTTTTGTTTTAGACTCCTTTTATAGTTCTCAATTTTTTGCCTACTTTTGTGCCATTTTCTTCTTTTACACACTTTTCTACAGTTTTCATATTTCGCCTCCTTTCATACAGTTTCGAGTTTTTGTCCGCTTTTGCCAAGTTCTGAATTTTTGCCTCCTTTCAAACAGATCTCAAATTTTTTTATATACAGAGTTCTTAATTGTTGCCTCCTTTCACAAAGCACTCAGTTTTCGTTCAGTTTCGTACAGTTCTCAGTTTATCCTACTTTTGTACATTTTCATCTTTTGACCACTTTTGCATAGTTCTCAGTTATGGTGCACTTTAATACAGTTCTCAGTTTTTGCCTGCTTTCGCCAAGTTCTCAATTTTCGCCTCCTCTCATACAGTTCTGCTTATGTCCAGTTTTGAACAATTCTGTCATTTGTTATTTTATTCAGTTCTCATTTTTTTGAACGCTTTTGCCCGTTTTTTAATTTTGCCTCCTTTTATACATCTATCAGTTTCATTCACAATTCTACATATCTCAATTTTTGCCTCATTTTATACTTTTTGTATTTTTTAATTTCTGTTCTAATTATTTTGTCGGTTTGCGCACAGTTCTAAAATTTTTGCCTCCCTTTGTACAGTTTTCTGTTTGTCTGCTTTTCATCTTGTAAACACTTTTCTACAGTTTTCAAATTACGCCTCTTTTATACAGTTATCAATTTTTGTCCGCTTTGGCAAAGCTCTCAATTTCTGATTCCTTTCATACATTTCGGTTTTTGTCCAATTTTAAACAGTTCTCGGATTTGTCTTTTTATTCAGGTCTCAATTTTTGAACGCTTTTGCACATTTCTCAACTTAACCGTAATTTTGTACAGTTTTCAATTTTTGCCTCCTTTTATACAGTTCTAAATTTTTGTCCAATTTCGCGCAGTTCTCAATTTTTGCCACGCTTTGTAAATTTTTCTGTTTTGTCTATTTTTGTAGAGTTCTTAGTTCTACGCTCCTTTTAAACAGTTCTCAATTTTTGTCAACTTTTGCACAGTTCTCATTTGCTGCCTTTTTTAATACAGTTCTACGTTTTAGTCGACTTTTCTACAGTTCTTAGTTTATTACCTACTTTTGTGCGATTTTCATCTTTTATAAACTTAACAACAGTTTTCATATTTCGCCTCCTTTTAAACAGCTTTTAGTTTTTGTCCGATTTTGCCAAATTCTCAATTTTTGCCGCCTTTCATACAAATCTCAATTTTCGTCCAGTTTCGTACAGTTCTCAGTTTATCCTGCTTTTGCGCATTTTTCATCTTTTGACCACTTTTGTATAGTTCAGTTTTCGTCCACTTTAATAGTTCTCAGTTTTTTCCTACTTTTGTGCAGTTCCCATGTTTTGTATCTCAATTTTGTATCCGCTTTTTATCACAGTTCTCAGTTTCTGTCTTTTTCATGCAGTTCTTTAAGATTAGAAACTTAGTCCCTCAACCTTTCCACTAATTCTCTTGACAATAGCTCGATGAGCACGATAGGTGAGCTTTGGATTGTTAACAATAGGTGCGCAATTATAAACAGTTGATTAGCTGACGCGGCGAAATGGGATTGCAAAATATTAATTGTAAATGTCTAGTCTATCAAGAAAAAGTGAAGCAACATTTGCGCAATCAGATGGCATATTTCTTTTAATACATTATTCTAACCCAGGAGAAAGATTGAGCAATACACCCTTAGTGCCAGTGGTTTTGAGTGACAAGATGGGGTTTCCAATGATTAGACTCTTCCAGGTGTATGGCTCGGCTACCAGGATGCCAGGGGTGAAGTTAGCCCTCCTCTTGAATGCATCGTAGATGCCCCCACTCCCTGTAGGGCCATCTCGATTCGACTCATCTGTCAAAAGAACACCAAAGTTGCCCAGGAAAAGTTTCTAATGGTAACGATCAAAAGGCCTCGTTGTTGTTTTTCGTTACGAATCAAGGCCTCGTAACGAAAAACAACATTGATCAAAAAGCTACTGGAAATGAGCAATAAAACTGGACTTCAGGCAGTTCTATTTACAACTTGTCTGTTGTAAGTCGCTAATTAGTCTGCGCAAATAAATTCGACTGAAATTTTGAATCAGGGCAGTTTAAATCAACGACAAATTAAACACTCATGCTTCAAAAGTTGATGAAATGAAATCGGGCAGAAAAAATGACCATATTAGAAAAAGTAAAACGCAAAAAGTACTTTGAGGAAAAAATAGTCGGAATAAAAGCAAATTACTCAACTCTATGAAAAACACAACTCAAAAAATTACCCGTGTGCTAAAAGCCATGGTAATAAATCATCTCTAATAGACAATTATACAATTCTGAGGATTAAGAGAATGACTGTAATGTAAAATAAACAACTGACGCGGGGTATCAGAGCTTGCTTCAATAAAAAAAAATGGGCAACTGTTCAAGCCGCGGCCAAGCCAATGACCCCTGATATTTAGTCAACACTTCCTAAACTTTGTTTTTATTTAATAATAGCTCGTGAATTTATAATATTTGTTGATTAGTCAGTTATCATGACCAGTCTTGAAGTTTGTCTGTCAATCACTTAATCAGTGGGAGTGTAAGCTCATTTTCTTGCGCTAGTACTTTTCTTTACCGGATATATAAGTTTTTAACTTCTAAAATATATAATAGGTAAACATGTGCATGCTATGATCTGTAAAATTATCATAAAGTAGATGTATTTTTTGTGACTATGATTTGATAAATTTCAAACAAAATCAAAAACTAAATTTGTGAAATTGAAGCAAGTGAGCCTCAGTTGCTGTGAATTGAAAAAAAAATAATTCAAAACAGAGAAACAAAACATTACTTCTCGAGACAGTTTTCTTCAAAGGGAACAAAGTTCCATGGAACAGCTTACAAGAAATTGTTAAACCTTTTGACTGGTTGCAGAACTTTGCTCAGGCAAGTTACCAATCTACCTTAGCCAAGCAAGCAAGGGCAAGTTGAAGATTAAAAGGACAATTACCGACGAGCAACGGCTCGGACACTTTCCAGCCTACCATCGAAATAAGCCGCTACAGCATTTCTACGCTAATTGAACGCAATTACTGGCGTTACAGTCATATGACAAGGAATTTTAATCAACTTATGGAAAATTTGCAAAACCCTCGTGAAAATGGTCCAATTGGGCAAAATCCGGTTTTATTCGTGGCGAAGTTTTTGACAGCAGATACAGAAACATTAGTGCGATAACTGATCGTGCCCGCAGTTGAACTTGACAGACACGTAATTTCAATCGGAATCAAAATTCGGCTAGTCAAAAGTACAACGACCAAATTAAACCGTGCCCAGCAATTTGAAGTAAGGTAGCAAAATACATTTTCACCACTCGGTAACTCAAGTTTTACAATCGACAGCCGAGTTTTATCACGCCAATCTAACTGGTAGTCTTAGAGCTGTTGCGACTTTAGTTGGAACAGTTTGTAATAGGTAAAACTCACAATATAGTTTCTGGCAGTTTCTGAAAAAATTAAAATTTCACGATAATCAAGGTCAATCTTCCACTAAATTAATCAGCGCTAAAGAACAAGCTTTTTGAAACCAACCAACAGCTGACTCGGACCGCCGACCTGGACAGTGGAGAGTCAATCTACTGTTCAGAAGAAGAATCAGAAACAGGACCGCTATAATATCGGTGCAAGAAAGTGAAGGAGGACAAGTTGGAGCTCAAAAGAACAATTACCCACGAGCAACGTCTCGGAAACTTTCAAGCCTACTGTCGAATTAAGCCGCTAGAGAATTTCTATGCTAGTTAAACACAATTACTGGCGTTACAGTCATACAGGGAATTTTCTTCAACTTATGGAAAATTTGAAAAACCTCGTGAATTGGTCCATTTGTGCAAAATCCGCTTTTATTCGTGGCCAAGTTTTTGAGAGCAGATACACAAAAATCAGTGCAATAACTGATCGTGCCAGCAGTTGAACTTGACGGCCAAGTAATTTCAACCGGAAACGACGAAATTAACTTTTTTTTCGGATTTTTAGCCTGGAATCAAAATTCGGCTAGTCAAAAGTACAACGACCAAATTAAACGGTTCCCAGCAAGTTGACGTAAGGTAGCAAAATACGGTTTTCACTAGTCGGTTACTCAAGTTTTACAATCGACAGCCAAGTTTTATCAAGCCAATCTAACTGGTAGTCTTTGTTGCGACTTTAGTTGGAAGAGTTTGTAATAGGTAAAATTCACAATATAGTTTCTGGCAAAGTTTTTGAAAAAAGTTAAATTTCACGTTAATCAAGGCCAGCCTTCCACTAATCTAGTCAGCGGTACAGAACCAGTTTTGGAACCAACAAACAGCTGACCCGGACCGCCGACCCGGACAGCGGAGAGTCAATCTACTGTTCAGAAGACGACTCAGAAATAGGGCTGCTATGATAGGGCCGGTGCAAGAAAGTGAAGGAGGATACATTGAAAAATCTAACACGCGATGTATCTCGAAAAACGAGAAGCATCAGGCGAAAAAGAAAAAACTTAAGGACAAGATCCAAGAAAACTGTTAGATTTTTAAATAACAATCCCTAAAAGTTGTGGAGTCTCTAGTAAACTTGTGCAGACTCAAAAGTTTTTTTAAAAACCGCGTTTGCTTATTTGTTGAGCAACCACACGATACCGCAAACGGTCTTGAAAACACTTAAAACGATAGAAAGAAGTAAAAACTACAAAAAACAGCATAATTTGTATAATTTTTTTAATTAACAAATGTGCCATCTAACCCTACAACCAACCCTAGTTAAACAATTGAATATTGAAAGATACTCTGAAAGGCAGAAAAAACACTAATTTTTTAAAGGAAAAACTTGAAAAACCGAAAAGTTGTGGACAACATTGATTTAAAAATTGACTGTTTTTGTCAACTGAATAAACTTCAAGTAAGAATAACAAAATTGAAAAGGCATGATAAGCCACATGAATACTAATTTCAACCAGGAACAATTACCGCTGGCACTAAAAATTTGAAAAAGTGTTCATCATAAAAATAGCTCAAGATTGCATATAAAACTCTAATTTTTGATTGAGATGGTTAAAAATTCCCCAAACCAACAATCACTTGTTAATATGATTTAGAGCAACCTCTTTACCCAAAAAAGTAAAGACAAAACTAAAAAGAACTGCTACGAAAAAGCCGTACGTGATCAAAACATTTCGTTCGCTTAGCAAAAAATTTTTCACACTTACTTTTCTTGCTCTCTCTCAAAAATGCGACGTATAAACTGAAAATCACTCTCTTCGATCTGCTTCTTTGTACGCAGCCGTACGTGGCCAAAACACTTAGTTATCACGTGCGGCACTGACTTTTGCATCCAGTTTCAAATACAATTCCAAAAATTATCGATAAAAAAAGATGCTCCACCAATACTCCTCTTCTAGTTGTAAAGACAGGAAACCATATCGTCTCTTCGGGTTTGAAAAAACCGAAAACCATAACGCCTCTTTGAGTGGTAATTTTAACGAAAAGACATTTTTCCAATACTCCCTTTCCGGTCGTAAAAAATGAAACGATAAAATGGCTTTTAAGTGCAATTAAAATCAGTGACCGATTTGATTAACTTACGATCAGAGTATATAGTTGGGGCGTCACTGACAAACGTCGACTTCTTGTCGAGTTTGAACTGCTTGCTGGCACCAGCTGTGGTTCCACTGGCTGCAGTCAAAGGAGCAGCACTCGTCACCTGTTGTACAGACCCCCCATCTATCCCTCCACTCTGGCTGCCACCCGTAGAAGAGGCACCTGTGTAGTACAACAGATTTTAGTTTCAACATTTTCAACTACAGTTAAACAGGAAAGTCATTTCGCCGCAACTGATATACAAAAAAATATAAATTTTCTGGATCATGAAGACAAATGACAAATTCGAGAAAAAATTACACTTAAAACAATGCACATCATTCAACTCATAAGTCTTTCGTTTGACAGCTTTATCGTATTTTTATTTCATCTCAGAGCATCAATTAGTGCAAAATTGTATTTATCTTGACACATGAAAACTTTCAAATGTTGATTGTACTTCTCAAACTGTTTATTCGCATATTGGGTCTCTGAAAACCTTTCAATGCTACGTGTCTAAATGTATAGCAAATTGAGAAACCATTATTAGGCTAACCGAAAACCAAGATGTATGTTAATAATAAACTTCTCAAACATACAAAAAAATTCGAACTTCGGTTGACTCTCAATAATCGAACAGAGAGAATGTCCGTCTGCTTCTCATATGTACATATGAAAAGGTAAATTAAGAAATGCCCCTCCCAAACACTGGGTGAATATTGGCTGGTCCCCCCCAACACTACGTCTTCATAAAGTATTTCGTATCGTTTAAATCTATCAATAAAATGATAATATATACAAACATATAAACATCAGCTGAGAAAGTAAATTAAAAGACAGACAGGATTAGAGAAGAAACAACTAATGACGAAAGTAGATGAGTCAAACTAACAGCCTCACTTCTTTATGTACATGTGTCGATACTACCGACCTGGTTCTATCCACTTGGACAGGGCTGAGAAGGATATCAACACTTGAATTGGCTTCAAACTGTCTACTGAGAAGAAGATCGGCTGCCTCTCATCCCCAGAACTCTGAAACATTCTAACGCTAACAAATCTCTAAATTCACAATCTCGCTTTTGCGTCGCAAAATCATAAAAGCTGTGTAAATTCAAAATAGATTCTGCATTCTTTCTGTTCAACTTGTTCTTTTTCAACTTTTACTATATTTAATTTACAAAAACAAAACCTGACAACTGTGCAAATTTTTGAAAGACTAAAATACTTTCGGTACGAGAAAAGCCAGTGCTTGGAAAAGATGTTTTAAGAAATTTAAATCAAATTAAGAATTCAAGTTGACATCAACTTTAAATACGAGACATCAATAATATAGGCATAATATGTCAACTAAAGACCGGCAGCAGACATCTGCCCTTCTAGGCTGGCTCTTCCGAAACAATAGTAAATTCAAGATACAAAATTAGTTTATTTTAACCAAAAAGCGAAAAAAAAGCAAGACAAAAAATTTCAATAACAGCGGGAATTTTCAATTTAAAACCAATTTAAAACTTGCAAATTTAAATGAAATTAGTAGATGGGTGGTTCATTAAACACGTTAAGACTTGAATACCAACTACAGAATAAGAAACAAGTAAAGTAGATATAAATAGAATAATGAACTGTCAAACACTGTAGCTCCGAAGACGCAAATCCTAGCCCATTCAATAATCCTTTGACCTCCTACCTCTTCCAATAGCAGAAATGCACCAATATCTCGGCTTCAGCACAGTTAAAGATAAATTTTGGGCATTGACCGACTGAATGAGCATACGCGACAGGAAAAGACAACTCGACTGAATCTAATCACGTTATCAAGGAAAAAACAAATTTAACAGATCTTGGTTTTCATTCAAAACACCATCCAAAACAAAGTGTAAGAATGCAGAAAAAGAAGAAAGATTCAGATTTTCGTATCACTGGATTTAGATGGAAATAGTCAGCATTCCTGTTCCGGAAGCTTTTTAGGTAGATAATGATTATTTTCACGGAGTGCTTTCAATTGTAAGGCAGTTGACAGAAAATTTATATTACTCCATCCATTCACATCTTTGACAACTTCCTTGAGAAATTCATACAAATGAAGACCATACGCAATAAAGTTTATTCTCCCTCATGATGGTGGTTATGAAGTCATGAAACTTTTTAGAGAAGATAATTCCAGGATGTCTCTTCTGAGCAATATGAACTCCGATGTCACATTAATAAAAGACCATATTAATGAACTTTTGACGTAACAAAGTCAATGTGAGTCACGAAAAACAGCTTAGAATCAATCAAAATTCCTCAACGGTATTCATTAACAGAGAAGTACTTACGGTACTTGATTGATTTTTTTTACGATTCTCTACATTCAATTCCATCAGTTCTTTCTAAAATTTTGAAAAAAAAACAAAACAATTAGTTTTTTCATAAATGATCATCAACTAATTGTCGTTAAGCCAATCGCAAACAATGGAAAAACTGTTCGAAAGAGTAACTATCTAAACAATTTGAGTTTGATGTGAAACAAGTGTTAATCAGCAAAAGAACAAGTTCAGAATCATCAGCGCAACTGATATCGTCAAGATAAATCAGAAAAAGAAGAGGACCAAGAACAGAACCCTGTGGTACCCCATAGTCGATCCATTTCATTAATGACTTATTTAATCCAAGCAAAAGAAATTGTTGTCTACCTTTCAAATAACAATCTAAAGACGCTAAAACTGGGACCCGAACACCATAAAATTCGGGCTTACTTATGAGTACACGATGACCAGCAGTGTAAAAAAATTAACCTAAATCCAGCAAAATGATTGTACAAAAATGTTTGCTTTCAAATGATGATTGAAAATTGCATACCTGTTTAGATATCGCATCAACAGCTGAATGCTTGGATCAAAATCGAAATTGATTGCGGTTGAAAAATTTAAGCAACTGAAAAGGTTGACAATCCTGTCATACAAAATCTTGTCAAACACTTTAGATAAAGATGCAATTACCGGTGTCACTATCCTTATGCAGAGGAGTTGGCTTGGCTAGCCCGGAGGAATCAGGAAAACAGCTCATCAAAATTTCTGTTGAAAAGTTTGGCTATGTTTTGGACAACTAATGGTTCACAAATTTTAAGCAATTTATTAATCAGCAGATCACGTCCTTCAAAAACTTCACTTTTTGTAGTGCTAGACATAAGCATGGATTTTTGATTAGTTTTCGGAACCAAACCTTTTGAATTTCCAAAATCGGAAAATAGCTTCCTGCCAAAATTAGCAAAAAATTCGTTCAGATTTTCAGCATTGGCTTGAGTAGGATGCAATGTATTGGTAGAAACAGATTTACCGTGATTTCATTAAAGATTCCAAAAACAGTTTCCGTTTCTTCTGCTTAATTTATTCGTTCACCATAGAAACTCCTATTTTAGTCTAAATTTTCAACATCTTCTCAATGACGCTAATTGAAGTAAATTGTCAGTAATGGATTTATCATATGGTGTAGCTAATGTTGTAGCAATCTTAATTTGTCTTTTCTCATAATTTCGCTTTTAATTCGGTTGGCTATCCAAGTCCTCTTTTTCCTGAGCACAATCTTCAAAGGTACGTACAATTCAGTTGATTTAAGTATGCAAAAAACACAATCCATGCACCGGTTAATGGTATGTTTAATTTTG
Source organism: Convolutriloba macropyga (assembly GCF_964194025.1). Classification (NCBI taxonomy): domain Eukaryota; kingdom Metazoa; phylum Xenacoelomorpha; order Acoela; family Convolutidae; genus Convolutriloba; species Convolutriloba macropyga. The sequence continues at coordinate 49,754,288 of NC_134474.1, read as the reverse complement.
TCCCAAGCCTCACTTAATCATTAGCATTCAGAGATAACCAAGAAATTTACACTTTGTAAAAAAAAACTAATGAGGACATTATAATTTCTTTCAAAATTTTTCGAGATGTTCCGTACAAAAATACTTCTCATTTAGGTTCAATAAAAATGGACAATGATGACTTAAACCACACTCGATTGTACTAAAGGTAATAAAAAAACTACTGATTAATTGATCAAGGCAATTTTTACTTGTTACTGTGTCTCGTTTAGTTAACAACTTAGCAGAGAGTTCTCGATCATAGGACAGCAAAAACTATAAACACCAGCAATGCAATTTTCTTTAAGTACTTTATTTCAGTGAATACGTTTTTATTTTTGGTTGTGCTCAGCACATTGTGATCTAGTTGCTCAAGGTAGACATCCTTTTCAATGTCAGTTGGATTATAAACAGACAAAAAAGCGGATTCCATATCGGATCCCAAAAATAAGCCTATATCCTCAGTTGTTGGAACACGTATCACATAAAACTATATCTCTTCCCGAACGTAGATCGCAACTCCATTTCCTTTTTTGTTATTTCTGCGATTCGGAATGAGCTTAATGAATTGGTAAATAGTTCAATTTTGTCATTTAAACTTAGCCATGTTTCAGTCAGCGCTAAAGCAGTTTATTTTTATTGAGTGTATTTAAAAAGACGCAAAAACAATCAAAGTGACATCTTAAAGACCTGATGTTAAGATAAAGGATGGTGACAATTGATTGCAAATTAAACATTTAGCCTTGAAATTGAAAACATTCGCAGATGGTAGCTCAAGGCAGAGTACATTTATTGTTAGATTTTTTACACGCAAGCTCTTCATTAAACACTGCTATTCGTTGTTCATCAGATTCAGCTTCACGCAATCGTTAAGTAGCTTGTTGGTCAAACTGGAATTGGAAGTAATCAACGTTTCACAAGGTATGGAATGGTTGAATTGTCGTATGCACTACGGGAATGATGCTCCAGCGCCGGCGGGCTCAAGCAAATTGCAAAGACCTATTCCTTTCTGCTCCTTGGAAGTTGAATTTTTGAGAACGTTTTTCTTGTATTGTGAGGTGCTAATTGTCTGAGAACATGGCAACCAATAAAATCATGAAGGGTTTTTTGTTGAATGGAACAGCTGTCTTTTTACCATGGTTGTTTTTTTTCAGAAAATTTTAACTTGACAGTTGTTGGTTGTCGTAATGTAGCCCATCAACCTTGCTTTCATCATTAATTGACTATCACGCTTCGGTAGTCGTTCCTTAATATAAACTGGCTTGTTGTTCCCTGGGTTCTTTGAGCTTACAAAGAGAGATTTACGAGAGAATATGTCAATTTTGTGGTCGAAATATACGAAATTCAGGATAACACTAGGGTAGTAATATCTGTTCCCTTTATTCAATGGGTGTATTATTTTAAATCAGGTGGCCTACAATTGTATTTCAAATAGAGCCGCAAGAAGTTGCGGCTACTTTCAAGAAGGGATTTAGGGCCCAGATTAATGGGAGCATTTTCTACTATCGCGCAATCTTTGGAGCTGTATCGTTCTTAGTCAGTCACCCTATATTCACTTACTGCATAAGGATTTTTCAGCTATATTATTTCTTGTTATTGTGCCTTTATTCACTCTTCTTTCTTCTTTGAAAAGTCGACAACTAGGCGAAGAACTTCTTGCATTGCTGACGTACAGTTTGTTTAAAATTAGCTCATTGAGTTTCTCAGGGTCGAAAGCCATATTCATACACGCACCGAGCCTCTAATATATCTGTCGGGATCTTGCGAGGGAAAGCTGAAGCACTCTTTTTTAAACGGCCAGTGCTATTTAATACGTTTATAACAACAATTAGGCTAGAAAAACAATTTTAAAGAAATCAAAAAGAAAACAAAAAACATTGAACAATCAAAAATGAAGGATTTTGAGGGAAAAAATCACTATCAAATGGAAAGTTATCAACTCTGTGAGAAACGCTTTCTGGCATTGCCGACAAATAAGATTCTGCTGTATTTGCGGTTAACATTCTTATTATGATGAGTATGATTTCTGGTTGCCTAAAAGATTTCAGCAGGCTAAATAGATTTCAGCAGGCTAAATAGAGAAGCATTAAATGGCTGTATCAACATTCACATTTTCTGCGTTTACTGTAGACTGATTGAAGTATGATTTCAAGTTCAACCGGAGTTTGCCACCATCCAACATCCAAACAATTCCTCATAAAAATTTGCAAGAATCTCATGCAATCGTTAAATAGCTTGTTGGTCACACTGGAATTGGAATTAATCAATGTTTCACAAGGTATAGAACGGTTGAATTGTCGTATGCACTAGGGGATGGCTGGCGGGCTCAAGCAAATTGCAACGACCTGTCAATTACTGCTCTTTGCAACTTGAATTTTTGAGAACGTTTTTCTTGTATTGTGAGGTGCTAATTGTCTAAGAACATGACAACCAATAAAATCATGAAGGGCTTTTGTTGAATGGAACAGCTGTTTTTTTTACCCTGGTTGTTTTTTTTTCAGAAAATTTTAACTTGACAGTTGTTGGTTGTCGTAATGTAGCCCATCAACCTTGCTTTCATCATTAATTGAATATCACGCTTCGGTAGTCGTTCCTTAATATAAACTGGCTTGTTGTTCCCTGGGTTCTTTGAGCTTACCAAGAGAGATTTACGAGAAAATATGTCAATTTTCTGGTCGAATTATACGAAATTCAGGATAACACTAGGGTAGTAATATCTGTTCCCTTTATTCAATGGGTGTATTATTTTAAATCAGGTGGCCTACAATTGTATTTTAAATAGAGCCGCAAGAAGTTGCGGCTACTTTCAAGAAGGGATTTAGGGTCAAGATTAATGGGAGCATTTTCTACTATCGCGCAATCTTTGGAGCTGTATCGTTCTTAGTCAGTCACCCTATGTTCACTTACTGCAAACTGATTTTTCAGCTATATTATTTCTTGTTCTTGTGTCTTTATTCACTCTTCTTTGAACAGTCGACAACTAGGCGAAGAATTTCTTGCACTGCTGACGTACAGTTTGTTTAAAATTAGCTCATTGAGTTTCTCAGGGTCGAAAGCCATATTCATACACGTACCGAGCATCTAATATATCTGTCGGGATCTTGCGAGGGAAAACTGAAGCACTCTTTTTTATATGGCCATTGATATTTAATACGTTTATCACAACAATTAGGCTTTAAAAACAATTTTAAAGAAATCAAAAAGAAAACAAAAAACATTGAACAATCAAAAATGAAGGATTTTGAGGGGAAAAATCACTATCAAATGGAACGTTATCAACCCTGTGAGAAACGCTTTCAGGCATTGCCGACAATTGAGATTCTGCTGTATTTGCGGTTAACATTCTTATTATGATGAGTATGATTTGTGGTTGCCTAAACGATTTCAGCAGGCTAAATAGAGAAGCAGAATATTAAATGGCTGTATCAACATTCACGTTTTCTGCGTTTACTGTAGATTGATTGAAGTATGATTTCAAGTTCAACCGGAGTTTGCCACCATCCATCATCCAAACAATTCCTCATAAAAATTTATTCACAAGACTCCCACCTTATCGAGTCTCACTGTTTATTGCGTTAATTTCACCCAATGACTTCGGCTATTTTTATTTTTTTTTTCGGCTTTTTTGACGTTTTATGACGTTTTTTGCCTGCCAATACTTGGATTAAGACTTGGCAAGTCTTGGCCAAGTCTGACAAGTCTTAAATGTGTTATTATCATAGCTCTGAATCAGTATTGATACCTAAACTTGGAATTAGACTTACCCAGTACTGATATTGACTTGGCGTTTGGTACGGGGGATTATCAAATTTCGCTGCTTATTAAAGTACCAAAAGAAGAAATGTCATACAAAGTGCTGTTAAACTGGTCTGGGTTATATCTGATCTCGGCTTAATTGTTAAAATTTTTGAAACACGAACCATTGCACCAAACTAAGAGATCTCAAATTACTTTAAATGTTTAAAATAGTTTATCTAAAGTCACACAATTATTCCACCCCGCCCCCAATATCGTCGAACAAGCAGCAAAAGCAACAAAAGCATCATATCTTACAGTTTTAAAGAAAACGCGAAAACTTTTCAAAGCAAGTTCTGTTATGAATATCATTTTATACCCTATTTTATAGACAAAACTGAACTAATAAAATATGAAATTATCAATTCCTCAATAATAATAATAATACTATTAGGGGATTATTTAATCAGATTAATAATAATTATTAAAAGATATAAAGAGTCAATTCTAAAAAATGATATTTTTTAAAAAACAGTTATTCAGAAGTGACAAACAAAAAAGCCGACATAGTTAGCTGAACTATGGAGTTCACTAAAACATCTAACTTCGTATCATTATCACAATTCCAGAGGAAACCCTTATTTTTAGAAGTTTCTTTAAGCAATGCTGGAACTTGAAGTAGAAATAGAGCAAATGGTTTAAAACGAATTTAAGAAGTAGCTATCTGGCATGGCAAATGATTTATTATAATCAATTGCCTTTTTAATTGACGCTTGGTCCAATGAAACAATAATTTATATTGAATTAACTCCACAAAATGCAATTTGCCGTCATTTTAATCGAAATAGTGAGACATTTGCCAGCATGGTTGCCTATTTTGAATGCTTTGCGAAACTGGCAAATTTTTATTTAAAAAACGCAAAGATTATAAAAAGAATTATCTGTAGTGGTCCCCTTTTTGTTTTATTTCATTCTCAGAGAAATGTTTTTGATATGACCTGTGAAATCACATTAACAAAAAACGGGTGACATCAATTCCGCTCTTATGGGAATGAGTTTTTATAATATTCAAAGAATTCCGAATTCTATTTGAGCACTGAGTTTTTTAAAGTGCTCACATGTGGTAAATTGACCTGTTTTTTTTTTACTGTTATTTCGAGTTTGGATTCGGGTTTTTCTTCTAAATAGTTTTTGCAAATCCATTCCTACTACTTTCTAGTTCCAGAGGTTTCTGTTTAGTCAATCAAAATTTCTTGAATTGTAGTTGAGGATTTGTCTTGTTATCTTTTTTAAGATCTGTTAATATATTTTGATGATTTTTGAAGGCAAAATTGTGAGGTAGTTTTGAACACATCGAATAAGGCAGTGGAGACAAAAAGCGAGTGGTTTTGCGGTGTGAAATTTTTTCACTATAATTTTTAAGTAGAGAGAGAAAACGGTGCTTGAAAAAACATTCGATTTTGCTATACGGGTTTTTGATTATCACCTGCTTCGATTTGATTTCTGTTTTTACTACTTTTCTTATTTTTTGATCGGTTTATTTTAAAGGATTTCCTTTAAAATGGGCATTTCAAGGTCTCACTTTTGGTATAGTCATTCAAAATTCAATTCTGGTTTAGGAATTGTTATTAATTCTCACGAAGAAATGTTTTGGTCCATCATGACTTCTGTCACTCAAAATCTCTTTTGGTTACACTTATTTTTAATGTCTCGGAGAACTAATGATAATTAACGTTATTTTTTCAGATCTCAAACATGTAAACTCGAATAATCACAAGATGAAAGTTATATGTTGCAATATTATAAATCAAACAAACAACATCTTTCCTTAGAATAAGTAAATAAAAAGGTTCATTTTCCAGTTTTTGTAAACTATTTTTTTTAAAAATAAACATTTAAAGCCTACAATTTTTTGTCCATTGGAACTCGTCCATGTCTTTTTTTGCAACTGATGTTTTAAATTTTTCGTTGATTGTCCGCTTCTTCGAACTCCTTGAAGTTTATTCCATTTACGAACAAAATTTCTTATAATTGAAATCTGACTCCATTTTGATTTAAATTTCGTTGTAAGAGAAAAATCATATGTACAATTATTTACATTAATTTCAACGTCTCGCATTATTCTGAATTTCAGTTCGTCTTCAGTAGACAATATTAGTTTGTTTGTTGGACAATATCGAAAAATCTATTCAACGAAGTTTCCGCTATTTGAAGTTCTGCAGGATGAATTTTATTTTCACGAAGTAGTTTATGAGGAGAGTTTCAATAAGTAGTTTATTTGGTCGAAAAAAAAACAAACTTTATGCCTCATCTAATTTGTATGTTTATTCTATCAATTGAGTAGGATGGCAAACTTAGGAAAAAATAGCACTAAATTTTAAATGCGACAAAACAAGTGATCAAAAGAGATTTATTCGAGCCTTTAAAGGTATTTGATTGCGTACCAAATAAATTAATCAACATATAACATAAAGGCAACCGATTAAGAATCAATGTTCTTAGTTTTTTAGATCTTCTCATTTGCAATGATAATTTTAAGACTACAAGTCTGCAATGAGATTCACCCTTGTATACCCTTGCTTCCTTTTGAGTTTAGTTCGAATTTTTGGCGCAAACATCTGCGTTAGAGCAGTTGATGTGTTTTGACAGCAAACCACGCGTCGTCTTTTTTATATTCGGTCATTTTTAAGAACCGATGTATCAAGATACAAAAGTGGAACCCACATAGAGACTATAGCAATTATGGACGCAGCAGTACTTCATAGACTACATTCTATCAACTACACTGATGGGCTTACATTAATAGCTGGACTCTGCGCCCCACCCATTTTGCTCTGACCACCTGCAGATGCAGCCCCAGCTGTTTTCTTCCCACTCACTGCTGACTGGGTGACTCCTCCACCACCTGTTCCGGCCTAAAATTGTATACAAAAAATCTTTTCGTGTATCCGATTCTGAACTAAAGGGTTATTCTACAGTAATAAAACTACAAACTAGTTTCTGCAGCAGCGCTTTTTACATCTACAAATTGACTAAATTTGTCAACTCAAAAGAAAAAAGAACTGTAAATATCTGCTAGAATACAACAAAAATAAAAAGAAACTTCTAGTTATTTAAAGCAAACAGAAAATAATTATAACGTCATATATATTATAGAACCACGAAAACGACTAAAATTGGTTTCCAATTTAACTTTGTTTTTTCACCGAAATTTTCTATTTACTTCGTAATTTTCCTTGAAATCAGAAAACGGGATCCGGTTTTAAAGCGTCTAATTTGCCAATTTAAGAACTACTCATTTGGATGTTTAGAGTATAGATTGTTATAAGCTAGTTTGTTTACATTTTACAGGTGGTACTCACAGGTGCGATTACATTTAGAGAGGGAACGGTTAACAAGCTTTGATTGGAAACTATACTCTGAGTTTCGACAGACATTCTTCGCCGGATTAACTGCTACAAATAAACAACGTAAACAAATAAAAATTGCTCGTATAAAAACTGTGTTTATAAAACTTAGAGCAAATTTAAATATAAACCGACTAACGTCGGAAAAATTGCTCTCGAATGACAGGCGGGGCAACTTAATTCAGGGTCTGTAGCCTAGATAAATTTTTCTTTATGGGTGCAAAAAATCAAACAAAGGTAGGATTGGAACCCTGTCGTCCTGATTCCAATTTACCTCGACAGCTGCATTACTCACTCGGCTATCGCTTTATTTCGTTATTTCGGAGTGCGAGCAATAACTCAAAAATCAAGAAATGTGTGGAAAAGTCACTTGAGAAGTCAAAGATTATTCTAGAAGAAAAGCGCAAAAACGTTCAAGCAAAAAATCTTCATAGAAACATAGCCGGTAGATACCGGAAACGACTCGAAGAGTCGTGCAATATAATTACTAACCTAACCTTACATAAAGCAAGAAGGATCAAAGAAAAGAAATATCGAAGAAACTTCAGACACTGTTTCAAAAAAATGAGGACGCAGCTTTTAGTTTACGGCCCTGGGTAGGCGGGGGGATAGTTGTAGAAGGGTTACGTGGGGGAGGTGTTAGGTGTGGGGGGATTAGGTGGCTGGTGGAGGTGAGAGGGGGGGGGTAGGTAGGTGGGGTGGGGCGGTACGGGATAGGTGGGGGTGGGGTACGGGATAGGCGGGGGTATTAAGTGGGTGGGGGTTATTTGGGGGGGTTATTATTTACGCATCTAAAGGGCGAAACAACGCAATTAATCCAAAAATTAGTAGATATGACGTCACAGATCTGCATGGTGCTAACAATATGTTCAAAAAATTTGCAGTAATGAGGGAAAAAATGTCCAAAAATGAACTTGTTAGAAAAATTTCGCACATATGCGAGAATTATTGCAAAAAGTGTGGAAAAAGTAAACCAAAAATTAAGAGTGAGAAACGTCAAAAACATTTTCTTCTAATGTATAACTTTCAGAACAACCAAAAATTTTCCGCCACTTCTGATTCCAACACTTGGAGATCTGTATGCCGAAATAACTCATTCAGTCATATATCATATCTTAAAATGCTAGTCTATAGATTATGGACGAATTTAAGACATGACACCTATTTTTATTACATCGATCTTCAATACTTGAATTATTCAAACCTCATTTGCGTTCAACCTAAGTCATTTCTCGTTAAAGAGGCCTCTGTTGAGCACTCAGTTTAGCTTACTGAAGTGTGATAAATTAGGGAAGCATTCCATGTAATCTAAAAGAACATCTTGTCTAACGCATATATCCATTTAAGGCCCACAAATAGAATCTATATATTCTATTATTCACAGCAGATTATCCTTATAACTTCACATCTCTGCGGACTGATATAACTAAAAAAATTAGCTCTTGGTAATATCAGTAAAACTAATTTAAGAATTTCATTGGGAAGTAATTTGCCACTAGTTTTTGTCAGCATAAGATAGTTGCAGGATACGATTAACCGATTCATTGCACTACTTTAATTTAAAAAAATGTCTCTAATTTTTCAACTTCAGTAAATTTTGTCAAAAATTTTCTTCATAATCCAATTCGAGAGATAAAATAATAAATCTATAGAATGCTTGGAAACAGTTCAGCATGATCTGATTATAAGTTAAAGTGTTGTCTGGCTACGAAGGTCATCGAAGAAGAACAAAAATGGGCACATTGCAGAAAGAAATGAGGGAAGATTGGATGAAAATTTGAATTTTATTTAACGCAGGTTTTATATAAAATTCAAATTTTCATCCAATCTTCCCACATTTCTTTCTGCAATGTGCCCATTTTTGTTCTTCTTCGATGACCTTCGTAGCCAGACAACACTTTAACTTATAATCAGATCATGCTGAACTGTTTCCAAGTATTCTACAAACCGGAAAAGTTCCTTAACATCCCTGACAAATCAAGTTAGTCTAGACAAAACAGTCGCAAATTGTAAAATATTCGCAGACAAGACAGTCCCAGACAAAATAGTCGCGAGAAAGTAAATAGTCTTTTCATTATCACATTACAAAACAGCAGGAGGGCTAAGCGGAAGCGTGCTGGGCCCATAAGCATGAGGTCGGTGGATCAAAATAAACTCCTGGTAAAACCATTTTTGCGATTGAGATATTTGTATCTTTAACAGATATGTTTTCTGATCTGATGAAACTTGCTAACAGGTTGCGTCAGATAGTTTTAACTGCATAAAACTATCTCACATAAGCGGCCGGATTTTTGCATAATATACTATTGATTGACTTTGCAATTCGTCCGAATCAATTGACTGTCAATTCGTCCGAATCATTAATTCTACAACACGCCCATCATTGTGTAAGCAGGATGGCGCAGCGGAAGCGTGCTGGGCCCATAACCCAGAGTTCGGTAGATCAAAACTACCTCCTGATAAACTTTTCTATCGTGGGAATAGTGAAAACAAGTTTGAAAGTTGGAGCAGGGAGAACGCCGACTTGCCTGTCCTACATTTAATGGATCTTTTCAACAATCCCTCTTTTGAAAAAGCGAGGCTATTCTTGAACAGGATTTCAGCGAGCGATTTATTAAGCAATCAGAGACAACTAATAACTTTCCACGTATATGCGTATACTATGTTAAATTGAGTTTAAGCAATATATAAATTGTTAGTCAAGTAATATTGTTGTAAAGTATAGCATAGAAGGGGAGATTCTCTAATAGGTACCAAGGGGGGGGGGGGGGGGGCAAATTGTTGAAAAAATCCCATTTAATTAGCTAGAAAATAAATGGAATGATTCTAAAAATTATAAATCAGCCGGGACTAATCAATATCAAAAGCCGTCAATCTGTGAACTATTCGATTGATTGAAAAAAGGCGTTAATTGTGCAATGAGCGTGATGTCACAAATCTAGTCAAATTCTGGCGATGATTAAATGTATTTGTGAATTGCGCAGCGCCGCTTGATACAATCGCTGCTGAATAATATGTGCAATATGAAAAGATAGTATCAACATTATCTCAAGTGAGGATCTAAGCTGCTCTGATGTATATGCATTTATGTACATCAGCTTTTAGTGGTGAGAGTTATTGTTGGGTCTCTTCAGAACTTCAACTAAAATTTCCGATGACGATTATTTTGTCTTAAACTATATAGCAGTGTAAAAGTTGAAGCAATATTAAAGTGATCAAGTAATTTAAAGTGACGAAATTCCAAAAAGACTCTAATATTGAGGAAAAGTTCCAACAATAACTCCAATTCCGTGTGATAAGAATCTTCGCAATAATATTTTAATGCAATTTTTAATGCTGTTCTTTTGTGCAGAAAGTGTCTACTTAACGTACAAATGTAGTGGCTGTAGACTGTACTATGGAGGAATGGCGAGCAAACAGCCTTTGGACCTGAGAGAGGAGACGAACGGGAACAGAACACAGGTTAGTTGATTAAAACAACGCCAAAACCTGACTTAACTCCTATATTTTTCCTTGATTATTCTAAGTTGTTCTAAACATTATATCATTAGAACGAGAAACCAGCAGTTGTACTTCAACACTTGAAAAAAATTGAATCTTTGTCTGGCCATATTTGCATATGAATCTGTTGTTTTCCGTCGTTGATAAGTTTATTCTGTTTTATTGTTTGACTCTGCGAGATTGCTGAAAAATCATTGTAATAAACATTCCGTGCATCTTCAGAGCAAAAACAAAAAGATTATCGAAAAAAGAAAATCAAAAATATACCCGGCAGATTGCAGGAAAATAGCCGCCAAGTAGTATAAAAAGCTGACTAGAACCACACCGGGGGGGGGGGGGGGGACATTATGTATTAAGATAGGGAATGCAGAAATTGTCCCCCTAGGGGGGACACTTAGGGGGACATTTAACGCAAATTCGCAGTAAATGTCCCCCTAAGTGCCCCCCTAGGGGACAATTTCTGCATTCCCTATCTTAATACATAATGTCCCCCCCCCATTGTGGTTCTGATCAGCTCCTATTTTTTTTCTGAAAAAAATTGTATTTCACAAAAATTTGTTGTTTTTGTCTCTAAAAGATGTGAACTAGTTTGAAACATGTTTTGTAAGTGAAAAAAAAATGTCGGAAACACTTTTTTCGAAAAATGAAATTTTGGTCCCATAGGGGGACAATAACTTATAAAATTTTTTTGAAAAATGGGGCCTAAAAAATTTTCCTTGATTTTTTGGCTGTAATCAATGTGAAATGTTGTGAAACATGTTTTGTGAGTGAAAAAAGTTGTCTGAAACACTTTTTTCGAAAATCGAAAATTTGGTCCCATAGGGGGACAATAACTTGAAAAAATTTAAAATTTTTGTCGATTTTTTGGCTTTAATCAATGTGAAATGTTATGAAAATGGGGTCCAAAAATTTTCAACGCTATTTCACTTTTAATCAATATGAGAAGTTGTGAAACACGTTTGGTGTGATAAACAACAACATTCATCTCACCGCCACACCCCAAACACTCCGCTAAACATCAACCAATTACAATCACCACAAACATACACAACAATGCATGCACACACACACACACGCAAACACCCAAACACACACACACACACACACGCCACGCACCTACACCAATCACACCTAAACTAAACCCCCGAACCATCAGAGATCTCTAGTTGTTTATAAAGCCAATCCCAACCAATCAGGTTTTTCTAAGTAAAACATTTCGTTATACAAACATACATACACACATACAATCATACACATACATACATAAATATACACATTGATAAAAAAACCAGAGTTGTACAAGGAACTAAATTTTCACGTAATTATGTGTACAATTATGGTCATAATCACTTATGTCCATAAATGTACACATAAATGGGACAAAAAAAATAATAACTAACCTGTTAGTAGATGTATAAAATCATTAATGATATATTGAGTAGAGAGTCATCGGATCATGCCCAAGCATGTTCAGGGTCAAAAAACTTTCCAAAATAAATTGACCAATCACAGTGCTTGATTTATTATTCAAGTTGACAACCATCAAAGTTAAAAGATTTATAAACAAAAACGCACACGTTCAGTAAACAGTGAATAATGAATACAATAGGAACAAAAGACATCAAGCTCATTCATGAGAAAGTTTTATCACTGAGAGGTAACATAAATTATACACACATATCTTATCGACAATTATATTTCGTAGCTGCTTGTTCTTTGTTAGATCCAGAAGTTGACGGAGAAATAGCACTTAAATTTAGACCCTATGGTGGTTTTATTGGAATTGATAATTCAAGACTAGATCCTTTATTGAAACGGAGCAAAGTGCTACGACTTCATGCTGCATTGCATGACACCGCTGGATTTATAAAAGATTGCCGAAACAAAGGCCCTGGATATGTTTACGCTTTCCGTTACTCACCAGTAAACAATTGTCTTTTTGGACACCTGACAGGAATATTATTCATTCTATCAGTGAAATTTTTTCATTCACAATTGTTTCGTGAATTGGAATGCTAGAAAATTTTGGCAGCAGAACCACAAATATAATTGTCCTCGATCTCGAAGGTTTCAAACTCAAGTCACTTGGATTCATTATAAAAGAGCTCAGTTTGTGTTCCAGTTACAACGATACAATATTTTTCAAACCGCCGCTTAAATTCGCTGATTTATCCGCACACGATAGACAAACTGTTATTTGGCTGACCAATAACCTACACGGTCTTGATTGGGACGAAGGTGATATACTTTACTGTGATTTGAAAACAATCTGTCTGAGTCTCAGTTTACGATTCACACGGAAAAACTTTTTTGCCAAAGGCATTGAAAAGTGTGAGCTCCTCAGTAAGCTTTTACAAAAAACTGTTTATAATCTGAAAGATCTAAATTGCCCCCGAATCTCAGAGATAATATCAGAAGAAAAAGTTTCCTCCTGTTATCTTCATTCAAACTTTCGTTCAACAAACGATCAATTATCAAATCACTGCGCAGAATGTAAAGCAAGAATATTTTCACAGTGGACACAAAGTGATGCACAGAGAAGACATGGCAACTTTAACAACCTATCTGTCAAACAACTTGAAGATATTCACCTGCTTGACTCCACTTGACGATCAGCCGATTGTAATATTCAACAGAGTTCAGGATCCCTCTCCACCAATACAGAATAATTTTTCAAGTGATCAACAGAACCGAGCGAACTATCTCAACAATATGCCAAACACATCACAACAACCGCGTTACAATTCGCTTTATAGCGCAGCAGCAAAACGTTATTTTGCAACCATTACTCTTTCTCCCGACGAGCTAGACAGCCTTAGGGCTTTCCTGCCCGTGATAGATAATTTCTATCACTTCCAACTGTACGTAAAAAATAAACAGAGAGCACGAGAACATCGGAATCAGTTCAATTATGGCCATGAACAATACAAACCAGAAGCCTATGCAGTCCCCCAAAGAGCAGCGAATCCCACGTTGGAAGCAATGGGCGGACAAAAAAGTTCCTCAATTTAGATTGAAAAAAACACCACCAGAACGTGAGCTATCTTTTAATGAGATGCCGAATGAGTTGCGATTATATGTCTTGGAGCACCCCGAAGTTGAAAACGTCTTCAATCAACCATCGTTCGAGGAAAATGACTCATCAACCGTCTGTTATAAACTAGAGATAAAAAGTCATATTAAAGGTTTCAATTTGTTTGAGTTCTGGTACATGAAACAGTTGCCCAGTAAATAATTCAATTTCACATTTTATTTGATCCTTGTTTCAATTCACTTTTCAATTAATTATTTTTCTCCAATGAATCAAAGAGACGAGGCTGACGCCGGTATCAGTAATTTATTCTTTGATGTGAACAACAAGGAGAGGCCCCCATGGCATTGTTGTTCAAATTCAACAGTGCCAAGGTCCGAAGTAATATTTTTTGTTCAAGTTAGTATCATTGTCTTAATGATCATTCTTTGCTTCTCTATGCTCTTTCTATTATCAGAAAGCTGTGAAGAGAAATAAATTTGGATTGCTCTCTTATCGAGTTTAGTTGGTTACATTTTACCTAATCCCAAACTATGAACAAAGTGCTTCTTACACATGACAGGGTATTCATGTCAATTGTAGGACCAAGTGGTTGTGGTAAAACAGAACTCTTGTTTCGGATGCTAAAAGGTTCGACCTTTTATCCACGTTTTGAGAAAATTTATTATTTTTACAAAGAGTTCCAACCACTTTTCAAAGATATGCAACAAGTTATACCAGGGATTGAGTTTCTAAAATACTCAGGCTTTGATATAACAAAAAATCTTTCGAATTGTCTGCTTATCTATGATGATTCATGTGAAGAAATCTTCAACGATAAAGAATTTGTAAAAATAGCTACCTCAGGACGTCATCGAAAATTACATGTTATATACGTCAAGCATAATTTGTTCCATCAAAGCAAATGGTCCAGAACCATTGATCTGAATACAACACAAATAACATTATTCAAGTCGCTTCGTGACATTCAACAAATTGAATATCTTGGAAAACAGTTGAATTGTCTCCAACTGATAAAAGAAGCATACAAACTAGCAACTGCGGAGCCCTTTGGACATTTTTTTTATTGATCTCGATCCCAAAACCAGTCAGGGTTTACGATTTGCGTCACATATTATTGCACCTAACCCTTCAATTTTTTACATTCCTTCGGAGGAAGCCGTTGTTACACCAATTACGAATGAAAAGGAAACATTTGCTTATGCTCAAGCAATGGGCAAATAGCACAAACAAGAACTCCAACATTGAATCCGAGTTACTTAAAGACGCCGACTTCATTTGGTTTCTGAGTGACTGTGTGATGAACGTACTCTCTGGAGTTGTTCCAGTCAATAAAAAAGAACTAAAAAATTTGAAAAAAAACTCTGCGTCAACTTTCGAACAGGAAAGTAGGGAAAACTGAACGGTTAAAAATAATTCGATCTCCCTCGGGCAACAATCTCATTCAACTCATAGCATTACCCTGCATAGAGTATCTGGAACATGCATACTGAAGAGTTTGTGTTAATACCTAAGCAGATGTATACAAGAGAACAACCTCATATATCTCAATTACTCAGCAACAAAGATGTTCACAACCCAGCCAAGCAGATATCACTTCTGCAAAGAAACAAGTCACCATCAGCTCCCCCTGCCTCGCAACAGGATACAGAGCAACAAACTAACGCTTCAGTGGATGATAGAAGTACAATAAACGAGTCTATGGCGAAATCATTTACGACAGACAACACATCAACTATCAGACAAGGAGTGTTGAATGATATTAGAATCTTGAAGGGGATAAAATTTGAAAGAGCGAGAAAAATACTGGACATAATAGAGGAATCAGATTCTGTTTCCTTGGACTCATCAAAGAGATTGCTTATTAATGGTACAAATACAGAAGTTCTTGCTGCTACGTTTCTTTACAATCTACAGCAAACCACTTGCAAACTATCTTTCGAACAATTCAGTGTATTAACGCATCTCGATATTGGTTCGCATTTGACTTGTAACACATACGCCAAAAAGTTTCTAAATTTATCATCTGAAGAGAGACTGCAATTTTTGGAATATGAGTCGGACAAAGAAGTTGCTTCAAAATCCCAGCGAAAGAAAACAAAAGCTTCTGACAACGACCAGAGAAACTTTGAAGAGGCAGAAAAAGAAATCAAACCAACCAGCCCCTGGGAGAATTACTTCCTATCAAGTTAAACAGTTAGACAAATTGTACACTAAAGGCAGTGCTGCATTTGGTAGCATTGCTAACTTGAAGAAGGCTAGCGGTTTCACCAGAGACAAAATTGTTCGCTATCTTCAGTCGAAAGCCCCGTACACGAAATACAGACAATTCAGGAAAAGTTTTCCCCGACTGAAAGCTGTTGCATATAGAATAAATGAAATCTGGTTTGTCGATGTTGCGTATATGGATAAAGTTGCCCAACACAACAACGGTGTAAAATACTTGTTAGTGGCTGTGGATATTTTATCACGTTACTTACGAGTTCAACCAATGAAAGCTTTATTTGCAAAAGATGCTGTTGAAGCGTTCAAAAAAATGATCGAGAAGAAACAACCAGAAAAAGTATGGAGAGACAAGGGATCAGAGTTCAAAGGAGATTTCAAAAAATTTTGTGAAAAGAAAGGAATTCATTTTTATACAACAGAAAGCGAAACCAAGTCGGCATTTGCAGAGAGGAACATTCAATCGCTTAAAAACATCATTTACAAATATTTGGAAGAAAAGTGGACTTGGATATATATTGAAGATTTACCCCAGTTTGTAAATACTATAAACAGTCGTGTTAACCGGGTAACCCATTTAGCACCTAATAAAGTTTTCAAAAAACATGAACCAATTTTAATATCATTAGCAATCAACACAACAAAGTACAAAGCAAAATACGAATAAGGAGACCTTGTTAGGATTGCAAAGCACGACGAAAAATTCAGAAAAGGTTATAAACAAAATTATACAGACGAAGTTTTTACGATATTCAAAATTGCTACCGTGAGTCCACCAACGTACAATCTTATAGATGCAAACAACGTTATAATTGAAGGTAAATTTTATGAACCAGAATTAGTCCAAGTAAACGTGTTAGTTACTGCAGATGAATAAAATGAATCCCGCCAAAGAATTCACAATCGACCTAATATCCAACGCATCAATGGAAGTTTTTGGTGAAAACACAATGGCAAAATTCCGTAACCAGTTATCTCAACCACTTATTTTGGATGGAGAATGGCAAGTAGCTTTATCTTCAATATCCTTCCCATCAAACATCAACAACGTCAATTCAAACGGGTTAGTCGTTTATAAAAACTCGGGAGTGGAACTCGATGCCTCAAATAATCGCAGTGGACACCTCAGAAAAATTCGCAAAGGCATTTACAGTAGCTTGGATCAACTAATGGATGAACTCAGGCGAATTGCTCAGTTTAAACAATTTGATTTTACTTTTGACAAAATTACTCATAAATTGGTTTTACAATTCGGAGCGAATGAGGGTTTTTCATTTGAAAACGAAGAAGTTCCAAGTATTCTCGGCTTCAAGGGTAAAAAGACAACTCGCATGATGGATACATTCATATTGGATACAAATCACACGAAACTCTCAATAGACACCAAAGTGATTTTCCAGTTGATATAACCTGTGGCTCACAATTAATCTTTGTCTACATAGACGTTATAGAATATCAAATTATTGGAGACGTGAGAGCTCCTGTAATTAAAATCATTGAGACCGAAAGGCGTTTAAGAAACGGCAGCATAAACACTGTTACACCTATTCATCACAAGACATTTACAATTCTGGATTACAAGCCCATACTTTCTAACCATATTCAGAACATTAAAGTGGAGTTGAGGAACGAAGCCGGAAAACTTATTCCATTTAATGGTACAGGAAAAGTGATAGTAGGCTTAAAGTTTCAAAAAATCAAGTGAAATGGAAGCTTACTACAGCAACCAAGCATCACAGTCGATGCCACATTTCTCCGGTCATTATCGTCAAAGAGGAAGTGGCTTTGGAGCCCTCGCAGCAGGTATTGGAAGAGTTGCTTTACCATTGGCAAGAAGAATTATATGGCCCGCTGCCACAAGAATTGGCCGAGAGCTTTTAGTGCAGGGTGCACCTGAGTTGGTTGAAGTAGCAACGAAACGAAAGTCGGCAAAGCAGGCGTTGAAAAGCACGTTTGCAAAAACAGCCCAAAAACAATTTGGTGGGTCTCTCCATTCACGCAAAACACGAGGCCGGCAAGTTATTAAACGTCGAAGACAACAAAATGCTAAACCTCGAACCTACAAGAAACGTTCCACTAAAAAAATCATTTCTCAAAAACCACAGCCAAGAAGAAGTCGACTGGATTTTTTCTCTCGAGTCAAAGATGCGAACTAATATTGTAATACCTTCCGAAGCCACTCACAGTTCCCTGGATTTATTTGAAAAACCACCTTTGCTAGTCACCTTTGATCAATCATTTGAGCAAAAAACTGGACCACTTTATTCTCCCTCTGGATCATCGCTCGAATTTGAAGTGGTAGGTGATCGCAACAATTTCATAGACTTGCAAAAAATTTATTTGGAAGTAAAATGTCGAATACAAAATGCTGATGGAACTGATTTGCGATATACCACCGGCGATGCAACCGCAACCGATGCTGCATATTTTGTCAACAATGTTCTTCATTCACTGTTCGCCGACTGTACTGTTTCTGCAAATGGAATAAAAATTTCCTCAGCTAATGGACACTATGCTCATAAAAGTTTTATTGAAACAGAATTTTCACATGGAGCCGATGCAAAGAAAACTTGGTTAAAGTGTCAAGGCTACGAGTATGAGCCGAACCCCGCTGGTATAGCTGCAGCTTCAAGGGATGCAAGGCAGGTAGCTGTGAGAGAATCGGAACAAATTACTTTATATGGAAAGCTCGCTGTTGATTTCTTTTCCTGTGAAAAACATCTAGTAAGTGGTGTTACCTTGAGACTTTCTTTCCGAAGATCGCAAGATGATTTTGTTACCATTAGTGAGACAGCGGCAAAAAATTACAAAGTTAAAATTGATGAAGCAAACTTATTTGTTAGAAAGATGACAGTGTCAGACAACGTTGTTGGAGCCATTGAAAAAACACTCCTAAAAACTCCGGCAATGTATCGCTACAATGAAGTAATAACAAAAACATTCCTCGCAACAGCAGGTCAACGCAGTTGGAAACATGAAGATATTTTTACAAAAGAACCAATAAGGCGGCTGATTGTTGCATTGTGCAGGAGCAATGCATTCATTGGAACTAACAATATCAATCCCTACCACTATCAAAAGTTTGATTTGAGTGAAATTACGGTCTATCGAAACGGGTTCGCGACAGCTGGCACTCCAATGTTAACAAATGATAACAAGCGCCTGTATTACAATTCAATGAGTGCCCTAGCTTATGTTGAAAACGGTCATGGAATACCCCTAAGTGATTTTGCGCATCACTTTATAATGGTCTTTGACTTAACTAGCACGCAAGAGGCAACACACGATTTTATTCATCCCGAACTAACAAACTCATCATTATCGGTTGAACTGAAATTTGATACTGGTTTGCCAAACAACATTGAAATTTTTTTCCTGGGAGAAAAATCGTCTACTGTGTACATTGACTCTGCAAGAAACGTACCCAAAAATGTTCTACCTATGAATCCTTAATAATGGATGAAGACCAAATTTATATTCATATTCAAAAGTGCAAACATCTCAAATTTAAATTTCGAGGTGTTTATGCGGCTGACAATTATCCCATAAATTTACCAGTTAACAGTTTTATAATTGTGAATGCATCGCGAGCTGATTCTATTGGTTCACATTGGGTGATGCTTGCGAAACGCTACGCATACCCCGTACTATACTTTGCAGATCCGTTAGCACTACCTCTGACTGCCTATAAAGACATTTTCTCTCGCTTACAGCAATGTACTGATTTAAATATGATGATGGATATTATGGAGCACAGAAGAGATATTCAGTCTCCCCTGCAATCAGCAGACTCGCAACTGTGGTTTATTTTGCATCTATATTGCTCATTATTTCTATAGCAGTAAGTTTCCATTTGTACCTGATGTAAATGAATTGCAATTGTTGGCATTTTTAAAACATATGGAGTGAAATTGAATTATTTGTTCTATCACAGTACTATTTTAGACAGTAGAATTTTTACAGAGCTGAAAGTTTATTAAATAGTCTGAAGTCTCACGTACAAAACTTCCCTGCCCACTTAAAATTATATCCATAATCTGATAGAGAGAAGAAGAATGTTCACCGAGCATTAGTTGACAAAAACGTTTTACAGTCACATCGGGGATAGTAGAAGCACGTATGGTAGTAGTAATGGTTGAGAGTCTTTTCACAAGGTTAGGCAGAGGAAGTTGTTTTTTAGTTTTGTTGGTTGAAACATGATTACATTTTGACAAGTACTCCACAGCAACATGTAAGCGAGAGACAATAGCACCATGAGCAACAAAATTTTTCTCCGTAGGCAAAATAAGGATTTTAAAACAAGTCACAAGGCAAGGTATCGTCGCAGGAGCATACGAAGAAAAAACAATTTTATCTTTGGGACCTGTATCTTCAAAAATGAGATGCCAATGATTGGAACCAAACAAACAACCATCGATAACAGTCGAAGATGAATGATAACCGTACGCATAATTTTCTATTGCAGAATCTTGAGGTTTTGGTTCTGTGTCGCAAATAGTGTATTTGAATCGTTTTTGAAACTTTTTGAAGTATTCGGGACTGTTTTCGTACATAGCTTCAACCATAGTAAGAGACTAAACTGAGTGAGTAAACAGTGAATTACCTCTATGAATTATTGGGTTTGAGTTGATAACATGGTGTAAACAAAATTTCAAGGTCGTTCGAATACGAAAATTCTTTACATTGTTGTTATTCTTATTGCTTGTAAACAAATTCTGTCTAGTCATTAAGTAAACAAACTATAGCTGTCTGGTTTCTACGAAGCTCAGCAATTAAAACAAAGCTGTCGCATTTTCCCGAAGTTCCAAAA
Source organism: Convolutriloba macropyga (assembly GCF_964194025.1). Classification (NCBI taxonomy): domain Eukaryota; kingdom Metazoa; phylum Xenacoelomorpha; order Acoela; family Convolutidae; genus Convolutriloba; species Convolutriloba macropyga. Next base: position 49,733,563 of record NC_134474.1, on the reverse strand, counting down.
TCTTTAACCTGAGGTAAATTTTGGGTTGTTTTCATTGCTTTTCAAATAAATTTTGTCTAGACATTAAGTAAACAAATCAGATTTGTTGAAGTTGTGTACACGAATAATGGCTGTCTTAATTTCCCGAATTTTTTAAAACTTTGCTGTGATTGGGTGACGACTTGAATTAAAATCTATTTTTAGTAACATAACTAATGGTTCCAACTTTATGGCTTGTAAACAAAGTTTCCGAAGACATTAGGTAAATAAATTGAGTCTGATGGAACTTTCGGATGTTATGTAACCTTTGTTCTGATTGGCTGACGACTTAAGATATAATCTATTTTTAGTAATATAACTAATCGTTCCAACCTTTTGGCTTGTAAACAATATTTCTGAAGACATTAGGTAAATAAATAAAGGTTGACGGAACTTTCCAATGTTATGCAATGTTTGTTATGATTGATTGATGACCTGATAAATCCATTTTTAGTAAATAGACTTATTGTTTCAATTATTCTGTTTGTTTATCGTCATGAGAAATCATTAAGTTTTTGGGGAACAGGAGAACCACTTGTTTACCGAATTTCTATAGAAACGTTGACTGTTAACTTTTTTTTAAAAATTTTATCTTTCCTAATCCGATATTTAGTCACTTTCTAATATTTGGGAAATGCCTGCAAAAGACCGACAATTACAGATGTGAAAAATGTCGAAAATCTATAGTAAAATATCACATTGCTCGCCATAGAAGGACTTGTTCTAGCGGTACCTTATACTGCAAGAAACGAAACTGTAAATTTGCAACAAAAAAATTCGGCAGAACTATCGTACCATATTGCCAAATCGCATGGATCGAAAACGCGTAACACCTTAAACAAGTGCGTTGTTTGTCAGAGAGATTTTCCAAGTTTCTACTCGCTGCAGCTTCATCGCAGGAAGATACACCAAGTTAACACGAAAGTTGGGAGCTTAAACACAACCCGTGTCCGTGAAATAGTTGATGAGTTGAATGAAGATAGTGAAAAATTGAAAGAGGAATTAGCAGCATGTCAGCATTTACTAGTAGATGTGCACGCTGAGCATGGAAGACAAGAAGTTTTCAACTTCAGCCTGTCCAAATTGGACACCAACGAAATAAACAAAAAACTTGATGAAGTTTTTGAAAATCTCAAATGTGCTGCAAAAGTTAACCTAGCTTTGGGGTTCCTGTTGCAGAACGTAGAGAACAACGACTACCGTTATTATTATCCGCACGAAAATAATTTACTTCTGGATAGGGCGCATTTGTTGAGCAATAAAAACGATTTACTCAACCTTCAAAGTGAAATTGGAAAGTTTGACTTGATTGAAACCTGTACACAGGAACGCCGGAACTCAAAGTGGCGATTCGCTTTAATTACAAACGTTACCATCTTTGCAGCTCTCTTAAAAAATATTCCTTTGGGTTGCCTGGATTCTGTTCTTCCGGAACCTTTGTTAAGAAACCCAGAAGTTAATTGTCTGGTTTCAAATGGACATGATGTACCTTATAACGATAACTTATGTCTATTCCGAGCAATTTCCATTCATTTATTTGGATCCGTAGATGTTGAACCACATGCAATGCAACTGTTTGACAATTTTGTTTCGGCCACTGACTGTGATCCTGAAAACTTCATGGGAGTTTCTCTGGATCAAATCCCAGTAATTGAAAATTTAGTCGAAAAAAATATCTTCATCTATGATTTTACCATTGAAGATGGTGAAATAGTTGGCGAACTTACAGCAATGTACTGATTTAAATATGATGATGGATATTATGGAGCACAGAAGAGATATTCAGTCTCCCCTGCAATCAGCAGACTCGCAACTGTGGTTTATTTTGCATCTATATTGCTCATTATTTCTATAGCAGTAAGTTTCCATTTGTACCTGATGTAAATGAATTGCAATTGTTGGCATTTTTAAAACATATGGAGTGAAATTGAATTATTTGTTCTATCACAGTACTATTTTAGACAGTAGAATTTTTACAGAGCTGAAAGTTTATTAAATAGTCTGAAGTCTCACGTACAAAACTTCCCTGCCCACTTAAAATTATATCCATAATCTGATAGAGAGAAGAAGAATGTTCACCGAGCATTAGTTGACAAAAACGTTTTACAGTCACATCGGGGATAGTAGAAGCACGTATGGTAGTAGTAATGGTTGAGAGTCTTTTCACAAGGTTAGGCAGAGGAAGTTGTTTTTTAGTTTTGTTGGTTGAAACATGATTACATTTTGACAAGTACTCCACAGCAACATGTAAGCGAAAGACAATAGCACCATAAGCAACAAAATTTTTCTCCGTAGGCAAAATAAGGATTTTAAAACAAGTCACAAGGCAAGGTATCGTCGCAGGAGCATACGAAGAAAAAACAATTTTATCTTTGGGACCTGTATCTTCAAAAATGAGATGCCAATGATTGGAACCAAACAAACAACCATCGATAACAGTCGAAGATGAATGATAACCGTACGCATAATTTTCTATTGCAGAATCTTGAGGTTTTGGTTCTGTGTCGCAAATAGTGTATTTGAATCGTTTTTGAAACTTTTTGAAGTATTCGGGACTGTTTTCGTACATAGCTTCAACCATAGTAAGAGACTAAACTGAGTGAGTAAACAGTGAATTACCTCTATGAATTATTGGGTTTGAGTTGATAACATGGTGTAAACAAAATTTCAAGGTCGTTCGAATACGAAAATTCTTTACATTGTTGTTATTCTTATTGCTTGTAAACAAATTCTGTCTAGTCATTAAGTAAACAAACTATAGCTGTCTGGTTTCTACGAAGCTCAGCAATTAAAACAAAGCTGTCGCATTTTCCCGAAGTTCCAAAATCTTTAACCTGAGGTAAATTTTGGGTTGTTTTCATTGCTTTTCAAATAAATTTTGTCTAGACATTAAGTAAAAAAATCAGATTTGTTGAAGTTGTGTACACGAATAATGGCTGTCTTAATTTCCCGAATTTTTTAAAACTTTGCTGTGATTGGGTGACGACTTGAATTAAAATCTATTTTTAGTAACATAACTAATGGTTCCAACTTTATGGCTTGTAAACAAAGTTTCCGAAGACATTAGGTAAATAAATTGAGTCTGATGGAACTTTCGGATGTTATGTAACCTTTGTTCTGATTGGCTGACGACTTAAGATATAATCTATTTTTAGTAATATAACTAATCGTTCCAACCTTTTGGCTTGTAAACAATATTTCTGAAGACATTAGGTAAATAAATAAAGGTTGACGGAACTTTCCAATGTTATGCAATGTTTGTTATGATTGATTGATGACCTGATAAATCCATTTTTAGTAAATAGACTTATTGTTTCAATTATTCTGTTTGTTTATCGTCATGAGAAATCATTAAGTTTTTGGGGAACAGGAGAACCACTTGTTTACCGAATTTCTATAGAAACGTTGACTGTTAACTTTTTTTTAAAAATTTTATCTTTCCTAATCCGATATTTAGTCACTTTCTAATATTTGGGAAATGCCTGCAAAAGACCGACAATTACAGATGTGAAAAATGTCGAAAATCTATAGTAAAATATCACATTGCTCGCCATAGAAGGACTTGTTCTAGCGGTACCTTATACTGCAAGAAACGAAACTGTAATTTTGCAACACAAAAATTCGGCAGAACTATCGTACCATATTGCCAAATCGCATGGATCGAAAACGCGTAACACCTTAAACAAGTGCGTTGTTTGTCAGAGAGATTTTCCAAGTTTCTACTCGCTGCAGCTTCATCGCAGGAAGATACACCAAGTTAACACGAAAGTTGGGAGCTTAAACACAACCCGTGTCCGTGAAATAGTTGATGAGTTGAATGAAGATAGTGAAAAATTGAAAGAGGAATTAGCAGCATGTCAGCATTTACTAGTAGATGTGCACGCTGAGCATGGAAGACAAGAAGTTTTCAACTTCAGCCTGTCCAAATTGGACACCAACGAAATAAACAAAAAACTTGATGAAGTTTTTGAAAATCTCAAATGTGCTGCAAAAGTTAACCTAGCTTTGGGGTTCCTGTTGCAGAACGTAGAGAACAACGACTACCGTTATTATTATCCGCACGAAAATAATTTACTTCTGGATAGGGCGCATTTGTTGAGCAATAAAAACGATTTACTCAACCTTCAAAGTGAAATTGGAAAGTTTGACTTGATTGAAACCTGTACACAGGAACGCCGGAACTCAAAGTGGCGATTCGCTTTAATTACGAACGTTACCATCTTTGCAGCTCTCTTAAAAAATATTCCTTTGGGTTGCCTGGATTCTGTTCTTCCGGAACCTTTGTTAAGAAACCCAGAAGTTAATTGTCTGGTTTCAAATGGACATGATGTACCTTATAACGATAACTTATGTCTATTCCGAGCAATTTCCATTCATTTATTTGGATCCGTAGATGTTGAACCACATGCAATGCAACTGTTTGACAATTTTGTTTCGGCCACTGACTGTGATCCTGAAAACTTCATGGGAGTTTCTCTGGATCAAATCCCAGTAATTGAAAATTTAGTCGAAAAAAATATCTTCATCTATGATTTTACCATTGAAGATGGTGAAATAGTTGGCGAACTTATTCGACGAAGCATTGAACGATATGAAGAAAACATTAAATTACTTCGCTATAACAACCATATCTGTTATGTAAATGATATCAACAAATTCTTCAAGAAGTTCCGCTGTCCCAGCTGTGACGTCTTCTTCAATCACTCTGGACATTTTAATCGCCACTTACGAACTTGCAAAGAACGAGTGAAAAATATCTATCCGAGAGGTGTTTATTCGTTAAAGGAAACATTGTTTCAGAAACTTGAAAACTTCTCAATCACTTATCCAGAAGATTGTACCCTCTTCAAAAACTTTGCCGTCTTCGACTTTGAAGCAATATGTGACAACTCATCGGAAATTAGTAGCTCTGCTACAACATCATGGATTGGAACTCATGTACCAGAATCTGTTTCAATTTTCTCCAATCTGTTGAAGGAACCAATTTTCTTGTGCGAAGATGATCCTAATCGTCTCATCATATCATTTGTAGCTCAACTTGAAACATTAGCAGCAAAAAACAAAGCGGACATGAGACCTAAGTTGTTGGCGGTGGAAGAAGAGATCAAAACTAGGTTGAGTGATATTTCCTCTAGATTGCAAGTTGTTTCCGAAACTCAACCAAATATCAGTAACAAAACGGAAGATAGCAATGCATCTGAAAATTTTTTACGATTCCAGCAAAAGCAGCTCCTTGATCTCCAGCGTCATTTTGATAGTTATGTTGACACTTTACCAGTTTTTGGATTCAACAGAGGAAAATATGACCTTAACCTAATCAAAACTTATCTCATTCCTCATCTAATAACTGATAGATCTATTCAACCTACGGTAATAAAGATAGATCTAATCAACCTACGGTAATAAAGAAGGCAAACCAATTTATATCTTTTAGTTTTGGTGACATTCAGTTTCTCGATATTCTGAACTTTCTCGGTGGAGCTACATCTCTGGATTTATTTCTGAAAGCATATCAGTCCGAGGAGACAAAAGGATTTTTTCCGTATGAATGGTTTGATTCGTTGACGAAACTTGACTGTGACAAACTTCCTCCCTATGACTCATTTTTCAGCAAACTGAAAAACTTTAATCCTTTGGAGAAGGAATTTTCTGAGTTCGAGAAGTTAATACAGCGTGGGAAAGACGAGAAGATAATCCTAAAGGAGATGGGACTGAAAGAGAAGCCGCTGTCAGGAAAACAAAATTATACTCTTTTAGCAGATTTGTGGAAGAAGGAGGGTATGAAAACTTTTCGTGATTTCCTTCGATGGTATAATAACAAAGACGTTGTACCAACGTTGACTGCAATGAGTAAAATGAATGAGTTTTATCATAATCGGAACATTGATATATTGAAGCGCGGTTGTACACTTCCAAATTTGGCTAATATTTGTCTTCACAAGTCAACAAGTTCAAAATTTTATCCGTTCGTCGATAGCGATAAAGATTTACATGAAAAAGTTCGAAGTGAAATGACTGGTGGGCCTTCTATTGTCTTCACGAGGAAAGCTGTTGTAGACAAGACATTCATCCGAACATCAAACAACATTTGTAAGGCGATAGTTGGAATAGACGCCAGCCAATTGTATCCCTTCGCCATGTGTCAAGCGATGCCAACGGGTTTATACACTAGGTGGGAGTTCGATTCTGATCTCCAAAAGTTCAAAGCTTGTCAGAACAAGATTAGAAAATTTGAAAACATGGTTATTTCTTACTATCAAACAATCAGACCAGACTGTACTATTGAGAGCATCTATACAACTGGAAAACAGAAAAAAATTGATTGGTTTAGTGTTGATGGCTTTTGTGGACACTGCAATACAATTTTCGAAGCTCTCGGATGTTACTACTATTTCTGTCCCTGTAGAGAAGCTCAACCCTCTCTTAGCGAGGAAGAACTTAAACATGGTCTCCAGAAGCGAGAATCTGATAAGTTAAGGAAAAAACACTTGGAGAAAAAGGGATACAAAATTATCGAGATGAGGGAGTGTGAAAGGTGGGATCAGGTTCAGATAAGCTCTTTTCTGAAAAATCACATTAGAAAAAATTTTCCCTACAAACTACCCTTAAGCATGGAAATCCTGCTGAAGCGGATAGATGAGGATAAGTTATTCGGTTATGTACAATGTGACTTAGAAGTTCCGGAGGAGCTCTACGAACGATTCGCAAACTTTCCTCCAATTTTCAAAAATAGCAACGTTGGAAGAGAAGATATTGGAGATTTCATGAGAGAGTATGCTGAAAAAAACGATCTATTGATGAAACCACAACAAATGTTGATTTCGAGTTATAAATTAAATAATGGAATAGTTATAACGCCATTACTGAAGTTTTACTTGAAGCTTGGACCGATTTGTTGAGTATACAGATTTGTTGAGTATACGCCACAAAAGTGCTTTAATGATTTTGTGCAATCTGTTGTTGATGCGAGACGAAAGGGAGATGAAAATCTTGACTCGAGCGTTGTTGCTGAGACTATGAAGTTACTTGGGAACAGCTCGTATGGTTATCAGATTATGGATCGAAGTCGACACACCGAAACCTTCTATCTTAATGAAGAAAAAATGCATAAAGCAATTAATAACCGTCTTTTTAGAAGACTCAATAGCGTTTCGAGAGATATCTATGAATTTGAACTAGTGAAAAGCACAATTGAACATCGTGAACCAATAATTGTTGGATTTTTTATCCTTCAGTATGCAAAATTGAGAATGTTAGAGCTTTACTACAACTTTTTTGACAAGTTCTGTGATGTTAAAAAATTTGAAGAGCTTGAGATGGACACTGACTCTCTGTATATGGCACTAGCTCATGAGATTCTCTATGAATGCATTCGTCCCGAAATGAAGAGCACTTGGAAAGAACTCCGAAGTAATGACTGTGTAGAAAATTTTCGCGCTGATTGTAACAAAAAATTTTTTCCGAGAACTTGTTGCCCTAAACATGTGAAAAATGATAAGCGGGAACCTGGATTATTCAAGGAGGAGTTTCGATGTACTGAAATGTTGTCTCTATGTAGCAAAACTTATTGCTGTTACGACTCTAGAACGAAGAAAACTAAGTTCAGCAGCAAGGGACTCAACAAGAAGGTTCTAGAAAAAAATAATGATGGACCATTGCAGAAGTACAGAAAAATACTGGATGAAGCAGTGAATGTATCCTCGACTAACAGAGGATTCAAAACAGTAAATCATCAAGTTCTCACGTACGAACAAACTAAAAAGGGACTTTCCTATTTCTATCCAAAGCGAATGGTGGAGGCAGATGGAATACATACACAACCTTTGATGATCTGAAATTAAAACTCTACTTTCAAATATTTTACATCCGTCACTTTTTATTTTCGCTGATACTTGATAGATTTTGATTAGATTTTAAGTGTTTTGAGTAATTTTGTAGTGTATTGTATAACTAGTCTTGGTATTCATTGTAATAGATTAATTATTGTTCGGGAAAAAAACTTTGAAAGCTGCTTTATTTTTCATTCAAAGTTAAACATGCATGGACAAATCGAATGAGTTCTTTAATCGTATCATCCTCCTTATATCAATTAGCTTTCCTTATAAGGAATGTCAGGAATTTATTCAATATTTAGTACCGTTGATCAATTTTCGTTATTGTTTTCTGTGACGTCATAAATCCATTTTATAGCGTTCTTTGCGACGTCATAAATAGTATGCATTTCGTACTCATCAAGCTCTTTCCCTTTTGATGAAAAAAATTACAACGACTAATTAAAAATAACATTGATTAGGATGTTCCTTAATCATCCCACTATGTGAACATCCAAGAACAGTCTTAATACATGTGAGCATCTAAGACTAATTTTAATGCTTGTGAGAAGCTATAGCTAATCTTAATACATGTAATACTATACCTAATTTTAGATGTAGAAGCTATACCTAATCTTAATACATGTAGAAGATATACGTTATCTTTATACATGTAGATTCTATACCTAATCTTAATACATGTAGAAGCTATACGTTATCTTTATACATGTAGATTCTATACCTAATCTTAATACATGTAGAATCTGTCTTAATACAACTAATCTTATAAATTTTTATTCATATCCTTATATATCATACATTAATATCTGATTCCTATCTTTATACATTGCTAAAATAATTCAAGGGCGACCGAAGCGAGCCACAACCGCTATAACCAATCTTAATACATGTGGGTTGCCACCCCCCCCCGGGCACCTCGGTCCAGCTATATACTACTCCGCCATTGATTCCCATAACACCGATTAGGGATTGAAGGAACACAAAAAATGATAAAAATTAATTGTTGTACAAAAAAATTTTTTATGTGCGAACTATTTATAGTGGAATTCGTAGTTAGACATACTCCTGTTTCTTATTGAGTGAACATAGGACCAGTATCAATGTCAAAACGCATTAGAGATGTTAATTAAGACTTGAGCAGAGTTCAAGTAGCGGGCATCTAAAATTGGGCTTTATGGGTTTATCCCGTTTCGATTTTGATTTCGTTTTTCGATACAGATTCGGTACACTTTAGATTGCTTTGCCGAGCAACTGATGTTTAAAAGCACTTTGAACAAAATGAGCAAAAAATGAAACTACCATAGAAATATCAAAAAAGATTTTATGCAAAATATCGAAAAGGCGGTAAAATGAGGTAAAGGGAAACAAATTTTTATTTGACCAAGTAAAAAACGTGGCAGGACAAGTTCTGACCTACAGTTTGCATTGAATAAACAAAACACTAAACCTAGAATGGATTTAAATAGATTTGAAAAGCTATTAAGAGAAATCCAGCCACGAAAATTGAAAAAAAATACAGTTAAAATCAAAGTCAAAATGCCGCATGTGACAAAAAAAACTAGTAGCGAGAAGGCAAATTGTTATTCAAACACAGTTTTTCACTCTACTTTCAAATTAGAGAGAACAAACTTCACGCCGCAAAACCACTTCCTGTTTCGGCGTGACCGAAACTGCCACACAAAGTTGACTGCAAAAATCATCAAAATATTTGAACAGATACTTAAAAAATAAAAAAAGACAAGTCCTCAACTATAATTCAAAGAATTTTCATTGACTCAACAAAAAATGCTGGAAATAGAAAGGAGTAGGAATGAATTTGGAGAAACTATTTAGAAGAAAAACTAGAAACCAAGATCGAAATAACCGTAAAAACAAGTCCATTTGAATTTGGCGCATATGAGCAATAAATCACTGTCGAGCAATCCATTTGTTGTTCAAATGCCATTTGTAACTGTATCCAGAAATCCGAGTAAAGACATTTCACGCCGCAAAACCGCTCACTCTTTGCGCTACTTCCTGTTTTGCTGCGGCCATAATAACCAAAAGCGTTATCGATAACGTTAAGAAAAATCAGCGCTCAATTAGAATACAAATTCCTTGAAAATTAAAAAAATTCAATGCCAAAAAATTGGAAATGATGTCATTGTTACAAATTATTTAAAGAAACCGTTTTTTGTTAATGTGATTTTACAGGTCATATCAAAAATCTTTCTCAGAGTATGAAATAAAACAAAAATTAGACATAATCAACTAAACTAACGAATTGCTCTCAAATGGCCGGCAAGCGGTTGGCTTCGGTATTAGCCAGCTGGGGCTTAGGGGTGCCTGCATTAGGTTGGGTGACAGGTGTGTGTTGGGGGGGGGGGGGCGGGGCAAGCGTTAGGGGGGTCAAGCAGCGGGTAGGGTTGCGAAGGCTACGGGGGGGTTGAAATCGGCAGGCGCAGTAGGGTGGACAATGGGAGTGTGGAGAGGGTGTTTAATGGGTGGGGGTGATGATGGCGGTTGGGGGGGGGGGGGGGCACGGTGACTGAGGGGCCCAAACTTTCAAGATTAAAAACCGCACTTTACACCATGAAACGGTCTCCGCAAAACAGTTTTTGTTTAACCGCATTCTTAGAGTATAGCAAAAATTAAAAGCTCTAAAAGAACTTAATGCCCTCCATGCGCCACCTGCTTATCCCATTTTTGAAGACGAAAGGTCAAATTGGTCAAAACATAACTCGATCAAAAGACAAATCGCATAGAATAAAGACCACATGACTAATATAATTGCTACAAATGTCATTTGAGAGCAATTAAAAAAGGACAAATCTATACAGCTTATGCAAGAAGCAAAGCAAATTCTTATTCGACAAAATCAAAAAATTTAGCAGGAAAAGTCCCGATATACACTTCAAAAATTTGCATTGACTAAACAAAAAAAACTAGATATAGAATAGTCTTCGAATGGATAGGAAAGCTATTAAGAAAAACATTTGACCGTAAAAACCAAACAAAAAAACAGTAAAAATCAACACTAGCGAGAAATCGAACTATTATTCCGTTTTCTCACTCTAATTTCAAATTAGAGTGAATAAATTTCACGCCGCAAAACCACTCGTTCTTTTGCTCAACTTCCTGTTTTGGCGTGACCAAAATCACTACTCCAATTTGACTTTAAAAACCATGAAAATGTGTGAACAGATCTTAGAAAAAGGCAGCGCCTCAATATCATTCAAATTCTTTGAATTAATAAAAAATAGGAGCGCTATAATAGCCGGCTGAGAGGCTGAGGACGGCTATTAATAAAATTAAACATATTACCACATGTCTACCGAAAATTGATATTAGTTGGTATCAAAATATTGCGTTTACACATACCTGTGTTAATGGGATTGAAACAAAGACAGTTTGTCACGTTTAACCATTAATACGAATGATTAGCATTTTTATATACAATTCTCTGAGCAAGCCATGCTAGCCTTGAGAAGTAATTTGGTGTGAAACTTTGGGGAGCTCAATTTGAAAATAATGAATTCGATTTAGAGAAGAAAAGAGCAAAAAAAATTTGGGAAAGATTGCGAATCTTTGGTGTTAAGACCGAGGCCGAACTACTGATAGAAAATTGGATTTAATAAATAATTAACTGTGATTTAACATGATTGTATTTAAGATACTATTGTTCTTACCTGAAAAAAGTGAGGAGAACACTAGCTTGGTTATTTGATTGAGCACTTGATTGTCAATGAAAGGGTTCTATAATTAACCTGTCATGCCTAAGTAAGTTTCCTAATTTAATTGTTTATTTAATTTTGAAAACCTTGGTGTAATATTTGAGGATGATACCAACAACTGATAGACAGGTATTCAAAATTTTTGTTAGTTGCAATACCTATACCAATACGGCAACATTAATTTGTGCTTTAATAAAGTCTATTTGCAGGAGAATGCGAAGTAATGGTGGTACAAATTTTAGGGCACAAATGAATTCCACTTGGCTGCTATTGTGATCAGCTTCAAAAAGTGATCTTGTTGGGTGGGTGGGGGGGGGGGTTTACAAGTGTCAGTTTTATATTGTTCTCCTATCTTCCTATATCTGAAAAAATATATAAGTTACCTTAGAGCTATCTGGAAAACAATTTGAGCGAAAATGAGCAAACTTTGAAATAATACTGAGGACAAAATACGCCATCATGACGCCAAGATCGGCTCCACTCTATTTCGTTTCGCCGTCCTCAACAAGCGTACGTTATTCTGGTTTGAATTTTTTTCTAAAAAAATCAGTTCAGTTAATGGAGTTTTGCTTGCTCTGTTTTAGCGGATAGAGAAAAAAGGAGGCTCGGTAATGTGCATTCGCACAATGTTCCAACCCCGCTCATCCACGTTTTGATTTCATTGTCTACCAAATGAGGAGGAGATCAACAAACAACTAAGTGAAAAATAATGCCGGGTTAGAGGGCCAATGAGACTTCTAATTAATGAGAGTAAAATCAAGCAAAAATTATTTAAGATTAAAACTCGATGTCTATATTAACCATTTAACAACAAAAAGAAAACGGAATCGGATGAAGACTCAACTTGAAAAATTAACCTGTACTTCATTAGATAAGATATGAGACCTGTCAAAAACTACAATCAGTAGCAGGTTGACGAGGACGAACAAAAGGGTCAGTGTTCAAAAATACGCACCTAATTTTGAAAACAACCAAATAAAAATTGAATATAACCAATAAGTATCAAATCGGCTCATTAAGAAGGTTAATTTATACCTCTAAGGAAGCAATTAAGACCTGCAATTATCCATAGTAGTTCAGACGACTACAAAGAGAACGGCAAAACAAATAAAAACATAAACCGACTAATGTCAGAAAAATTGCACTCGAATGATAGAAAGCGCAAATAAATTCAGGGGCTGTAGCCTAGATAAAGTTGTCTATGCGTTCAAAAACATCAGATGAAGGAAGGGTTCGATGCCCGACCTTCATATTCCAATTCTCCCAACAGCTGCGTTAACCACTTGCCTATCCCAGCCGTGTCATTTTCTCAGTAGCAATTGGTTTTGTTTGAACAACCAGTTCATTTTGGAGTGAGAGCAATTGAAAAAATTGAAATTGGCATTAAAAAGAGACACACGTTTACAATAAGACACTAAAGAACAAAACAATTAAAAATTACGAAAACACATTGTCAAATCCATAAAAACTATGAGCGTTTCTCTGAAGACATAACTATTTATTTGGCCTCATTTTGTTGGTAATGAGTTTTTCAATTAATTGGGCCTTGATTTGAAATCATTCTCGATAGTAGTTAGCATAAAAAAACAAAAATGGAAAAATATTTTGAAAAAGTCACAATATAATCCGAATAACTAATGATTGCAAGAATCCAAGATGAGTCCAACCCTGGCCCTGATTTTGCGTATTTTGCCGCATATTTTATTATATGTTTGCTGAAAAGATTAATTAGCAAATATAATAAATATTTAGCAAAAAAAATTAGCAAACAAACACTACATAAAAAGACACACAAGTTTACAATAATTGCTTCCAATTCGATAGCAATTGATCAATTAAATTTAACAAGAAAGCGTTGTCACAATATTTAAAACCATAAGTTATACATGGGAAATAAAAAAAAATTTCGATTGCGCTTTCTTCAACGCCAATTGGAACCAATGTATAGGTTCTCCTGTAGTTCATTAAGAACCCAATTGGATCTCTGATTAATAAGACGTAGTCTTGAAGCTGCAAAAAGCATGACAAATGAAAGCAAAACAAGAAATCAATAAAAAACTACGAAAACACATCGTCAAAGCCATAAAAACTATGAGCATTCCTCTGAAGACATATTATCTATTTATTTGGCTTCATTTTTTTCTTAAAAGGATTTTTCATTAATTAGGCCTTGATTTGAAATCAATCTTGTTAGTAATTAGCATGAAAAAAAATACAAAAATGCGAAAATAATTTGAAGAAGAGAGCGCCCCAATTTAATCCGAATATTTAATGGTTGCAGGAAGAATGGCAAAACTTAGCAAAAATATATACCAAGAGACGCGGATAGAACCAATCCTTAAAAGTAAAACCAATAGCATTGTTATTAACAATTTAACAAATTGACAAAAATTTGGTCAAAAAATAAGGAAAATTAAAATAAAAACAACGAATTCCGTCCTTTGTTCACATAGATTTTAACCTCAATAACTCGAAAAAGGAAAATCAATAAAATCTTTTTAATTCCACATTCTACGGTGGACGGGCTCTCTGATGATACCAGTCTGAAATGTCTACGATGAATATATCGATCAGCCAAAATTGACTAAGAAACCCAATGAACCCAAACTGAAGAAAAAACCCATTTGAGTATATAGTTCCTCCCTCCATTAAAGTGGGTCGGAAAAATCACATATGTCTGTAATTAATGAAAAAAAATTCATATATTTAATAACAATTTTTAAAAATCTTTTTCAAAATTGTTTTTTTTATTAGAAAAATTGATTAGAGGCAAACTGAACAACATAAGTTTATCTGTACGAATAATTAATTGAGTGTACAAAGAGTTATGTAAGGTGGAATCCAACATGTATCAACATGGAGCAAGTCTAGTGCTTCATACATATAACAACCTTGATAGAAGGGATGAAGGATAAAGATGCGCCAGCTGAGCTCAACGGCTTCAGATTTCCACCACCACCAACAATTGTTGTACCAGAATGGGGCATCAACTTAGATAGCGCGGCAGTGGATACACTACCTGTACAGGGAACTGTTTCCATTTACCAATCGAAAAATGACTCAAAAATAACAGGATGATTACTCTTGCACGCAAAATAGTTTCAAAAATAGTTTTAAAGTTCATTGGATCGTTTTACATTCATTTTTTGTACACTATTTTGGCGCTCTAACTAGAGAAAGAGGCTCTATCAGGGTACGTACAGTCATGAAGACTGAACAAAAATCTTCTGTAGTATCCAGCTAAATGAACTCACTGGGAAACAGTCAGCCATTACGTACAGAAAAATTTATTTATGGGAATGCTAAATCTGACGCTCATATTTTGCATTGAGCGCTAAATCTTCTTAAAATGGAAGATAGAAACAGTTCCCATAATTGCAAAACCTTTTTTCTTCAAAAGCGGTTGGCTGGCGCTATTATTGCTCAAGGAAGAGCTCGACCTGCGGGAGGTTCCAGGGATATTGAATGAGTTTTGCAAAGAGGGCGGGTTGAAGTCGCAACTTAGTCGCATAGACTCCAAACTACAGTGCTATAAAATTATAATTGCTGGAACCGGATCATTTTTAGCAAAAAACACCCGAATAAAAAACTCGAGATCACAAGTACACTCCACACAAACATCCATTAAAAGATTGTTTAACTTAAAAATGCACATTTGCTCATGGCTAAATAGTTAGATTTTGAAATTGGGTGACTAATAAAAAGAGCTAAGAGTTGTTTTAATAAAAAAAATGTAAAAAAAAGTTTACCTTGAAATCAGAGGCAGTTTCTTTGTAGGGATAGCTCTGAGGTTTGTGGTAGAGAATGACACTCCTGAAGCACGAAGAAAATCTCACAACCCATTTCTAATAGAAAAGTATAGCCAAACATGACAAATCAGGCAAATCTGCGCAATGGCATGAAAAATTCCACTACGTGGCCGAGAAGGCAAATTTCGTCATAGGCATACAATTTGTCACTTAGCATTCACGGATGAACGTAAACCATTTCGACAATATGGAGCATGTAAGTAGCCTCAATTTTTATTGCCCGAAATTTATTTGCATTTACTTGAGCCCCAATTCAAACACTTAATTGTTCTTGTGAACAATGATATCCAAAACTGTTAATTGCCTTCTTAATTCAAAATTAATATCGAGAGGGACATTTCTGAAATCATTCGCAAATTAGGCTTTTTTCAAGTAGATCTAATTGACACTGGAGAATTTTGTATTTTTATCGTTAGAAGGCTTCTAGCTGGGGACTGGCTAGCGCCCAAAACACTATCAAAAGTCCAAAAAAAGTTTGTGGTTCCTCTTGTTGTAGGGAGTATACTGTGCTGCCACCAAAAAAGGTTGCTCTCTCTCTCGGCTGCTTGAAAACTTCACTCTAGATAATTGAATTAATAATCAAAAATGTGTAATACCAGCAACAAGTAATGTTATAGACAGAGACAGATAAATGAGTTCAACAAACAAAATGAATTTTTCTATTAAAACTAATTAATGATCCGCACTAAATCAAACCAATTCAATCAGTCTTTCCGCAAGTATCCAAAAATCAGTCAATTTACTTCCTGTGACGCCCCTATTCCGTGCCTCATAGTTACGTGACGATTTTCCTTTAAACATTCATATAAAGTGCTTTAATTTAGTTCATATTCAGATAGATCTCAAGGCCATATCTAGCCTGTATTTCCGTCTAGGCTGCAAGCCCTTATTTGTTTATGTTTAATAAAAACAAACGAAGATTGACACATTACTGATATTACGTACCTAACAGCCTCAAATTTACCTTTTTAAGTTCCGTAATGATGACTTTGTATAATTGCTAAATAACTTCTCGACAAAATATTTACCTGGTGAAGTAATTATGCTGATAAAGTTGGCGCTATTACGGAAACTGTATATGTACTTAACAAACATCAAGAGACGTACAAAAGCAGGAAATTGCCCAACTTGAAGATCAGTAAACATTTGCGAAGGACCAATACAACTTTAGGTACGGCCCTGCGGAACCCACGATCACCAGAACACAAGAGAACCAGCCTGATAATCAGTTGATTGAAAAACTCAATAACAATTGAAACTGATTAGACAGCCTTTGAAAATTTCGTTATAATTTCGATAAAATGATTGAAGATTGAACTCGAAAATCTTTATAAAAACAGTAAGTAACAACAGGCTTCAATAGAGTTAAATAGAACGCCGAAAAGCTATTAAAATACAAGACAACTAGCGTATATATCACGCATTCGAACCGCTCAATAAAAACTATTACTAGCTAACTTTATTCAAAATATATCCGCTTAAAATTGCATTATGAAACAACTATAATAAGTCCTTGTACCATGGTGATAATTCTAGTTAATTACTTCAAATATTGATCTCCAAAACACCGAGACAAAAACTATAAAAGTTAGTGCGTAACATATCCTAACCGAAACATTTCTAATAAGTTCTATCTCACAGTAGCTGTGTTAATGGCCAGAAACTTATAATCTTCGCAACCAGCGGTTTTGAATTAGTTGCAGTCTCACTCACTGAAACTTTCAAAACAATGTTCTTTCACAAAGAACTCACACAAAAAATACAATTCTTCTCTCACTAAGAGCCAACTTCACCACTTGGGCGTTTTTTCACTCAATTTTTGACAGACGAACAACTGTTTCTCAGCATCGTAAGCCTCTCTCTCACCGTTTTTGCTTGTGCCTAAGGGTACTCCACCTTATCAGTTTTTATCAGCGTAACTTAACGTTTCGTTCCTTTTAGAAAATTTTGATCTAACGTATAAAGGTAAAAGTGGTCGTAAAATGTTGGTCATGCGCTGTACTTTATCTTAAGTAAATGTTTGCTCAAGATGTTCGGAATTTCGTGGACAACTCGGTTTGCGTATTTCAGGAATCAAATATGGTAGTTGACCTAACGTATAAAAGTAATAGTGGGCGTAGAGTGTTGGTCATGCGCTGTAGTTTATCTTAAGTAAATGTTTGCTCAAGATGTTCGAAAATTCGTTGACAACTCGACTTGCGTATTTCAGGACTCATGTTTCAAGTTCAACAGTTTTTATACAGGTACATCCATACTTTCCCCTGTTACTGATACTTCTCTGATTTAGCCTATGAATAATTTTGCTCCCACTGTGAATCTAGCAATGTTTATTTTTAGTCAATTTTTAATTGTTCTCCTTATGAGCATAAGGATGGAAAAATCAAGAAAACTTAGATTTTTCTGCCTTTCTCTTTGTAAAATATTCGTCAGCGCTAATACCTTGAAATTGAAATTTAACCAATTAGAGCCCTTCAAATTCAAATTAGGTTATAAAAGAACACAATAACTCTGGTAAAATATTTGTTTCTTTCATAAAAGTTCATAAAAAGTTTCAGTTATTGTTTCTTTTTTTTTGCTCCAAAAAAGAAATTAAAAACATTTGAGTAGCCGGAAGGGGTTCGCTGTTTTTCTCATTGCGTTTACCTACCTCAATTATCATACTTAATTCATATCTCATTACTTCTACTAAAAATTCCGTTTTAGTACTTTATGATCTTCCAATACTTTGATTGCTGTTTTTCTGACATTATTGATTACTTCCATTGTAAAATTATCAAAACTATAGCGATGTGACTTTTGCCTAGCTCCAGTTTCAAGTAGACACTTTATTTTTTACAAAATTTACCAGTGTACCTCACTGACTGACACAATATGAAAATAACAACTCCAATAATTATTTGCCTTAACTACCAAGATCTGTACCAAATTTCTCCTACAAATACAAAATCAAATCTGAAGTTTTACTCAGATAGTTTCCAAAGGGAGTACCGATCTTGGATCCAAAACAACTTTTGCAACAGAAAGCGAACATTTTTTTAATTCATTTTCCTTTTCATTTCATTTCTTCATTCATTTCTTTACAACAACACTTCTGCTCTATTTAATTTCGCTATGATGCCAACCCGTCTAGTTATTTCACAAAGGTACAAACAATTGCCGAATTACACCATAAACGGATCAATTTTTAGTTATCAAAAGTCTTTTTACCTACCATACGCAAATTAAAACAATTTGTAAGGGTAATATTAACCATACAGTACGCTTTGCTTCTTCACACTAACATTTTTGACAAAAACCTTTATCTCCTTTATCTGTTTTATTTTGTTTCCTATTCTCAATGCTTTGGGTAATCTTTACGGGCAAATAAATTTACTTTTTCCTGGAAAAATGCAAAAAAATGACCCACAAATCCTTCAAAGCACAATTGGTGTTTTTTCTCAATTTTTTTAGCAGGAATTTTCTCTAGTTAACGTACCCATTGTCTCCTTCCTGAAAACACTAAACAGTAACTCAAAACTTGTAGCTGCTTATAGGGATTACATACTTATTTTTATCATACCAAAAATAGCTTTTAGGGTTGCAGTTTTGGGGTTTGGGGAGAATTCATAAATAAACATCATTGCTTGTCTAAGCTCTTCCAGTCTTTTTTTCTGCTGTATTCATACTTGGTTCCTTTCGTTTATTGACATCTGAGTTTTATTCTGACTATTTCTGACAACGTGATTACTTTGCGAAGCTAGTCTCTCTTTTGTTTACATAAGAAATAAAGCTACATTCCACTCCAAAATACATCGCTAAAGTTTGTTCCTTTGTTTACATAGTCAATTTGCACAAGATTAGCTCCTAAATTCTGCAAACTAATTAACAACTCAATATCAAAGCTTCAATGTTAAGTAATCCCAATTATTTTATTTTAAGAGTTCCACAGACTTTACCTTTGTTATTTGATACCGCAACCGCGGACAAAAGAAACACGTGGAAATGAGTTACTTATAGCGTGGAAAAGAGTGATAATATTGAGTAAATTTACTCGCGAATTCCGACTTTGGCCAGGTAATGTCCAGAGTATTCTGAGGATAGTATGGAATCTAAATATTCTTCTCAGAAAAAGATATCCGATAGCAAGGACGAATGTCTGGGTAGATTGAAAAAGCGGTGATTCAATTAATAAAAAAAAACATAATCTACGTTCTATGACCACAAAATACAAAAATATAAAAAATAAGACGGATGTCTAATTAATAAAAATAATAACGCTATCAGCAATTCAAACCTTTTCATTATTGGGTAAAAATATGCCCAAAAAGATACCCAAAAGATTGCCGACATATCAACAATTATTGTTATAGACGCAATGAAATTGAACCAGAAAACTGACAAAACAATAACAGTGATACTACCAGCATCGTTTGTCAAAAAAGCTTCAAAACTTCAAGACGTTTTCTACACTCAGACAAATCCCGCTATATTTACCATTCAATGCTCAATAAAAAGTTTTCTGAATGAGTTCAGGGACAATTTCATAATGGTAAGCCTAATGGAGGAGGCAAATATTAAATTCAAATAACGCTGATAAAAACACAAGTGAGCTTTAAGAGCGTGCTCAATCATTTACTATAATACTGAAGTCATGGACAGTTTCATGCTCGTTTCATGACTTTTTCGCTTGAGCTTTTGGTTATTTGTGCTTAATTTTGGCTTCTTTGATTCGATAATCATAGATATTATTGGACTGCCTCCACCAAGCATCTAGCAAATTTTCCGGTTAATCCATTCTTGTCTGATTTTAAAGATTTCCATGATACAATTCATGTAAAAATTGCAAGAGTGCAGATAATTTAAATACAATTACTGCAAACAATGCAAGACGAATTCAATAAAAAAAATAATAATTTTAATTAAGTCCTACAGGGGAGAAGCTTCTTCGGGCCTTCACCCGAAAAATATTGTTGCTTATGTGACAAAAACTTGCTTCGTACAATAATTTTTTGTCCTCAGCATTATCGCATTAAAATTTCATTAAAAAATACCAGCCAGTTGTTATTCATTTTTGAAAAAAATTCAATACGAATGATTTCATCAATGTGTTTGGTAAAATTTTAGCAAGTAAATTAAATTGCGTAGAAAATGAGTTTCATAAAATAAAAAAAAAACTATTAGATACATTCAATTTATGAAATTTTTGCTGCTTTCACACCAATTGAATTCCCTATTTCTTATTTATGTATCAACATTTATCCTGATTTAATTGTTGTGAAAGCTTTCTGATTCCAATATGAAGAAAAACTGAACAAAGAGGCTCGGTAATATGCATTTGCATATAATGTACCGACCTCACACATCCACAATTTTGGCTCAATTGACAAGACAAAAAAGAATAAAAATGCAACTATGTTAAAAAAACGTTTATATTTTTTGAAATCACATAATTTCAAAAAATGAAACCCACAATATATCAACTAAAAACTGTAAATAGATTCAAGTTCATTCATGCCTCTATGTGAAAAGAAAGATACCTGTAATCAACCAAAATATGTCGTACGTCACCAAAAACAAACGACAAATAGAGACGAAAAACAAGAAATCAATCAAAATTTGAGAGAAAACGGCGTCAAAGCCGTTAACACCAAAATCTACTCCATAAAAAAATAAAATCACTTCCACCTTCTTTGAACACCAATAATGTGATGTATGACCTCTGATAAATGAGATTAACTAACACGTACACAAAAAGGCCAAAGTTAATAAATAGATTTGAATTTTTCGAAAACAATTTATTTCAAAGTAAAAAAAAACTTTAGCTATGAATTGGAATCATTAAATAGATTCAATTACTTCTCCAAACAAATCCATGGAGATCAGTCATTATTCGAAATAAGTCATACGTCTACAAAAAGAACGACAAACAAAGACAATAATTAAATTGAACTGTTGCTAAAAACCGGTGTCGAAGCCGTTAAACCAATAAGCGATGCACTAAAATCTTTAGATAAATCCAATTTTGCCTCTCATCAACAGCGATAAAGTGGCATAAGACCTGTAATTATTGACACTAGGTAACAAGCGGGCAAAACAGAACAGCAAACTGCAAAGTTAAAAGATCCGTCTATAGTTTCTTTTAAATTCCGCTAAATTCTGCCAGAAATCGGCAGAGAAGCCGTTAAAACTATGATCTATTCAAGGAAGAAAAAGAACCTCAAAGATGGCAAAGTGTCCAAAAATCAACTTTTTTGAAAACTCATTTTATCAAAGCCAAAAAACCATTACTTAAAATTTAAAACCGCAGAAATTATTGAATATTAGTCTCGCTGAAAGACGATGCGACCTGTCGTTGCTGATCTTAAACTACAATTTGAACAAAAAGAGAAAAAGTTAGCAAAGCTCAATAGCCCATTGTCTATTCTGAAATGCACTTTTAAAAGACAAGACGACCATAAGTTTTCGACTAAAAATCTAGATAGGTTTCCGTGAAGCCCCCTCGGAAACAGATAGGACGACAAAAACAAGAGCAAACTACAATGTTAAAAAAAACTTCCAAGCTCTTTTAAAAACATTTGATTTCAAAGTCATGAAAAACTTTAGCTATCAAACGTAATCAGAAAAAAAGTTGCTTCGTTCATTCATAGGAAGCCACCAAGAACAGCAATTATCAAGAATCTTTCGTACGACTACAAAATAATTGACAATTAAAACAAATATTTTGAAAAAAAAAGTTTTGAGTTTTGAAAGTTTTGCCAGAGGACGGCGTCGAAGAGGTTAAAAAATGATATATTGACTGAAAAGAGACAAAAAAAGTAACTCAAAGATGGGAAATGTCCAAAATCAAAAATGTGGAAACTCGTTTCATCAAGGCAAAAACGGTGACCAAAAACGTAAAACCCGCAATTTTTTTAAATTTTAGTCTAATGGAAAGGCGATGCGACCTGTTGTTGCTGATCTTAACCTACATATTGACCAAAAAGAGAAAAAAGTAGAAAAGCTCAATCACACAGTGTTTACTTTGAAAACATATACTTCAAAAAGCCAAAACAACCACAAGCTTTTGACTAAAAAAATTAGATAGGTTTCCCTGAAACTTATTAGGAAGCAAACTGGACGACAAAAAAGAGCACACTACAATTTCAAAAAAGTCTATAATTTTTAAAACATTTGATTTAATAGTCATGAAAACCTTGAGCTATCAATTGAAATCAGAAATCAAGTTCCTTTGTTCATTCTGTGGAAGCCGCTAAGAACTGCAATTATAAAAAAATAATAAGACTACAAAAAACCGACAATCAATAGAAAAATTAGAAAAATTATATTAAAACTTCCTAGAAGAGTGCGTCGATCCCGTTAAAACCATAATCCACTCACTGAAAAAAAAATGATATGCTCAAATGTGCCTGCTTTACAAACGCCAATCATCTGATATCTGACCTTTTAACAGATGTAACAAGACGTGAAAAAGAATCTCGAAGAAGAAGAAATGTCCAAAAACTGAATTTTTTGGCAAAATCGTAGTATCAAAGCCACAAATATCATTACCTAAAACTTAAAACCACAAGAAAGTACTAAATTTTTATCTTTCAGAAAAAGGATGCGACCTGTCGTTGCTGATCGTAGCCCACAACTTGAAGAGAAAAAAGAAAAAAGTGGAAAAGCTCAATAATCCATTGTTTATTAAATTACGTTTTGAAGTCAAAACGATCATAAGCTTTCGAATAAAGAAGTAGATAAGCTTGAAGCTCCTTAGGATGGAATTAAGGAACTTACACCTGTCGTTTGTTTCTAATTGAAAAATTATAAGCTTTGATTTTAACTGTTCTCTTCTTTAATTAACATAAAAAGAGCAAAAGATGCAAAAAAAATATTTTTAAAAAGACAGCGACTGATTACAATCCGAATTCATTTTGGACTTTAAAAAAGAATAATTAGACCAAAACTAGCCTTGCTATTGCTGTCGTCAATCGGGAGCACGTAATTGATCCAAAAATTATGGATATGGATAGTTTGACAAAAAGAAGTCAATACATCACAAATTAATGATGCATTTTGCATAATTATCGATTTCAACTAGCAAAAAAACCGGCAAAACTTTAATTCAAGAACACTCTCTATTAGGCGCAAGTAAAACAAGCCCTCTTTGGAGTTAAAAAATATTCTCTCAGCGTTTTTTAGGAGTGTTAATGCGGCAAATTTAAACGAAATGAAGCATATTTCGTGTCATTTGTGACCAAAAAAGGCTGGATTTTAAAAAATTGAGAGAAATTTTAGCCAAAAATTGAATCAAACAGTTCAACAACACTGTTATATCTTTAGAGGTACCAACAACACTATCGTTAACAATTTTAACATATTTTCAGCAAAAGTGGCAAATAAAATGCGTAAAAATAAGGGAAATGTGAAAAACGACGCAAATTAGTCAAATGTTCACAAAACTTCGAAAAAACTTCTTGTTAATTATATATTCTAGACTGTTCGGGCTTCCTAATGATACCACTCACAACCCTCGTGGATGAATAAATCGATTGGCTAAAATTGACTGAACAAAACAACCCATTTGAGTATATAGTTCGTCGAGACATACCAATTCAAACGGAAAATAACTCTTTCTATTTTTCTATTTGATTATTGTTGAAATGGAAAAAATGATTTTTGTGCGTCATTTTTTCCTACTGATTTTTCCTACAGATAAGAAATCCTACTGTATAGCACCAGGAAACTTAAATTGAAAAAATAAATTAAACAAACTAACCTATCATGTCAGGGTAGCAACAAAAAGTCATAAATTCAAAAAAATGTACACATTTGTTGCAGATAAGAAATCCTACACCAGGAAACTTAAATTGAAAATATAAATTAAACAAACTATCCTATCATGTCAGGGTAGCAACAAAAAGTCATAAATTCAAAAAAATGTACACATTTGTTGCAGATAAGAAATCCTACTGTATTATTAAATTCTACTAACGGAAATAATTTAAGGGCATGAAAATATATAAACACTTTGACGTATTTTAAATTTTATGCTGCCTGACCCAATTTGTTATAAAATGGTTTCTCTTTTCAAAAATATCTGAAAAAGGTTGCAGTGACTTGAAACAGTATGTGACCATTCTCGAATCATTTTCGCAAAATGTAGACGCATACTTAATTTTTTTCCATTTGGTTTAATATTTTAAACCTCCCCTTCGGTCTCCTGTCGTGAACTCACTTGAAAGCCTTTTTGAAGTCTTCCCAGTGGACCCAAGAGTCTGTCTTCCTTTCCAGTATCGCAGGCACCATCTCTTTCTTGCCATCTCCTGTCCCATCCTGTTTACCTGCACCACCACCAACATCTCCACCAGCCATTGCTTGTAGAGACGAATCAGCAGCACTAACTTCACCTGAACAAAATATCTTTAACGCACTGAATCGAAGGTCAATATTTGAAAAACATTAGGATGGGTGTCAAAGGCCAAGCACTGCCCGACGTGACATAATTGAAAAACCCATTCTGCTGCTCACTCGACTAATTTTGACTTAAGTTAGATGATTCATCAAATTGTTGGAAAATTGGAAAGTTGATGTTAAACAAGAACCCCCATACCCCCAAACTTCTCTTCAATGCAAATTACAGAATCAAATCACGAAATCAAACTGAGCCAGAAATCGGGAAATCGAAATGGGACAACGATTTCAAAATTTACCAATTCTACTCTCTACAGATAATATTGTTTCAAAAAAAATTTGAACAACAGTTGCATAGCTTACAGACCATTGTGTTGACAAACAAGAGTTTCAAACTACGATGCTCCAGTTGCATCCACGCGGGTATATTGTACCTACATTTTTCACATTTCATTACGTACACACTGAATCGAAAGCCATCTGCTGAAGAAAACAAAGTTACTCAGAAAATTTAGCCAAACCACATTTTTCAAATTTTTTCCTTAATCTGTTTTGTTTAACTGCTTTATTACAGAGTAGCATCACACAAGCCTTGAAAGGTTTTCTGCTTGTCCAATTCTGAGTACACCGCTGATTTCCTCATGGCATCAGAACAACAGATCAATGAAAACGCTCCGAGCTGATGACGCTGCCTCACAGCCAAAAGAAAACATAGGAAATTTGTTTCAGCATGATCTTACAATAATAGCTCGTAATTTGAATAGTAATAAAATAGCAATCAATGTAGATCAAACTGTCTCTTTGACCAACATCATTGCTTGTAGAGACGAATCAGCAGCACTAACTTCACCTGAACAAAATATCTTTAACGCACTGAATCGAAGGTCAATATTTGAAAAACATTAGGATGGGTGTCAAAGGCCAAGCACTGCCCGACGTGACATAATTGAAAAACCCATTCTGCTGCTCACTCGACTAATTTTGACTTAAGTTAGATGATTCATCAAATTGTTGGAAAATTGGAAAGTTGATGTTAAACAAGAACCCCCATACCCCCAAACTTCTCTTCAATGCAAATTACAGAATCAAATCACGAAATCAAACTGAGCCAGAAATCGGGAAATCGAAATGGGACAACGATTTCAAAATTTACCAATTCTACTCTCTACAGATAATATTGTTTCAAAAAAAATTTGAACAACAGTTGCATAGCTTACAGACCATTGTGTTGACAAACAAGAGTTTCAAACTACGATGCTCCAGTTGCATCCACGCGGGTATATTGTACCTACATTTTTCACATTTCATTACGTACACACTGAATCGAAAGCCATCTGCTGAAGAAAACAAAGTTACTCAGAAAATTTAGCCAAACCACATTTTTCAAATTTTTTCCTTAATCTGTTTTGTTTAACTGCTTTATTACAGGGTAGCATCACACAAGCCTTGAAAGGTTTTCTGCTTGTCCAATTCTGAGTACACCGCTGATTTCCTCATTGCATCAGAACAGATCAATGAAAACGCTCCGAGCTGATGACGCTGCCTCACAGCCAAAAGAAAACATAGGAAATTTGTTTCAGCATGATCTTACAATAATAGCTCGTAATTTGAATAGTAATAAAATAGCAATCAATGTAGATCAAACTGTCTCTTTGACACTGGGTAACAAATCATTCAATAAAAACTTCAAAAACTAATCTAATATTAAGTCGCAAAAATGGTAAATTATCCAGGTGCAGATCTGGACAATAGGTTGGATTTTGTAGAGCATTTAACAAGCATTTGATTTAATTTGTTGATTGCTTTTTAAAACTCAGATTTGTTTTACATAAAGCAGCTCATTTTAGCTACCCATAGCCGTGTGCCAAGAACCAAAAATCAAACAAGTTAGTCGTATTTTCTTCGGAAAACAATGGTCCCCGTCGACAGTAAAAAAGTGCACTAATTCCAGCGAAACAACTAAATATCTACAAAACAAATCGTTGAATAAAAAACAAGACGATATCAAAAAAGAAAGATTCAACAATTGCATAAGATATCGAGTTTGACAAATCGAAGCAGAAAATATTAAACAATATAAACCTAAACAAGTTATAAACCAACTAATATAAATTTGACTGGTTAACTCCAAGTGAATAGGAAAAAGCTCTAGAAAACTTAAAAGAAATTCATACTCGGATTAGATCAAATATAATAGAAACCTCACTGGAGATGAACTAAAGGCTTATCATCACGCTTTTCTACGAAACAATAATCACTGTAAACCTGAACATAGATAATCTTTCCATTAATTCTAGGAGAAATGATTAAGCCCTCTTAAAATCACGTAAATGCATATTAATCTCGTTAACCGGTACTTAAAAAAAACTTTCCCGCAGTTATGCTCCATGATAAAAAGTATTTTCAAATAAACGGTCGAATGAAAATATCAGAAAAGTTCCTTTTTGCCTTCTATATCGCGTAATATTAGATGAAAAACTCAATTTCTCCCAATAGGCATCACTCGACTAGAAATTAACTTTTGTTTCTTATACTAATAATGCGAGTCATGCGAGTCTGCGTGCAGCAGAAAAGTCCAACTTAGTCCTCGACAAAAATAAGAAATGATATAAGCCATTGTTGTAAGCGAAATTGCATTCAGTATTAAGTGTAGTGATTTAGGATGCTTTATAAGCTTGTTCACTTGAAAAGTATTGAAACTTGAATGGCCTTTATCCGCATTATCTTGCGGCCCACGTACAGTCAAATTGGTATTTCAGCAAATATTTTAAAAACATTTTGACTTCTTTAAAGCTTCGTAGCGGTATTTTTGCTTCGTCGGAGTTTGTTGTTCTAGTTTAAAACGTTTGCATCTCGCAAAATTAAATCATATCCTCATTTTAATCGTCTGCAATCAAAATTATTGTACAAGAACTGAAAAATATGAGACAGTATAATTATATGCAGTTGATTAAATTTTTCAAATTTTTTAGTGTCATTATCTTCTTTTGTGCTTCTTGGACATATATAGTAGCAAGGAGGCTGGGTAATTTGGGTGCGCATATAATGTTCTGACCCCGCTCAACCACAATTTTGAACTACTTGTCTGCCAAATGAGGAAGACATAGAAAGCTTTCAAAAAATCATATGCTGTCCAAAAATATTTGGCGTATATATTTAAAAAATTGCTTTACAATCAAATCAGTAAACAAATTAAACAAGTCAACAAACCAATCAAAACAAAATAAATTATTAGAAGGCCGATGATATCTGCCATTAAGGAGACTAAGAGACAAGCCAAACAATAAAATCAAATATCAAATATAAACGTCAACTATGACCATAACTGAATGTCTATCTAGTTTTAAAAAACAATAACAAAGTCAAAATCAGACACACTTATGCCATTTTGAGGAAGAGGAAGAAAGCTTTCAAAAATCCATATACTTTTCAAAAAACTTGTATCTATTTGAAAAATCGGTTTCAAATCAAATCACTAAACAAATTTAAAAATTCTTATTAGAAGGTCGATGATATCTGCCATTAGAGACTAAGAGACAAGCCAAACAAAATCAAATAAAAAATTTAACCAATAATTACGACCAATCACAATGTCTATCTAGTCAAAATAGCATAAAAAACCATAACTAAACAAACTGACTTCCATTTCACCCGAAAAAATAAGGAACCTGTGTTTTTGGAGCATGAATCACAAGAGACAAAAGGGCAATTTAAAAAAATATATGACCTTTGAAAACAATTAATTTCAGTCATAAAAACCATTTAGCTATAAACTAAATTCTTGAAATGGTTTCATCTATACCTCCAGAGCACCAAAAAGAGCCATTGAGAATTGCCATTATCCAGAGTGTCTTACGACAACAAAACCAACAAATAAAGGCAAAGATCAAAAAGTCAATAAAATTTTGCGAGTAAACTGTGACGAAGCCTTTAAAAACATAATCCATTCACTAAAAACATTGACAAATAAAGTAATTGCTCCGTCTTTCATGGTCATCATTGCGATATTTGAATGTGGCATCAATGTGATAATCAGAAAAAGACATCAGAGAGAACCTCAAAAATGAGAAATTGTCCAAAAATAGAAAAAACGTTTAAAAAGGTCGTAGTATCGAAGTAACACTCCTTTTTTTATAAGACAAAACAGCTATGAAGGTTATTATCAAATTTATGCAAAGCACAAGGTGACCACTCTCTTTGCTGTGACTACGTTACAATGCGACAGAAATAAGATAAAAAGTGGAAAACCTCAAAAAAGACTTCATTTTTTAAACACAATTTTTAAACCCAAAAGACGAAACAACCACAGCCGTTTAACTCAACAAATACTAGATAGATTATCTTGTGAACGCAAAGGAAGCCAATTGGACAAGCCATAAATGAAACGATGTTGAAAAAACTACAATAACGAATACAGGCTGAAAAAATTAACAAACAAATTTGCGCAAACAGTGTTGAAGAAAAAACCATAAGCTTTTCAATGAAATCACATTTTACGCTCACTGAACGTCAATTGAAGGTAATTTTGATTTCTCAAAGAGTGAGTTTTGAGAGTTCTGAAATCATTCTGGTCTGTATTTAATATAACAAAGGCAAAAATACTTTCAAAAAAAGGTAATCACCCGATTACAGTCGAATAATTTTTGGAAAATATAATTATAGAACAAAAATAGTCTTGCTAAGGCAGCGCGTCCAAAAGGGAAACAAAAACTGAACTGCAACCGAAATAGCCACTGTGACAAAAAAATCAATATATAAACACATAATGAATTTCGAATTATCGAGTTATATTAGCGAAAAACCATTAGGCATCAACTGAAAGCATTAATTTGCCGCATTAATAAATCATTACATAGCAAGTTAAAACTACGATTAAAGTGATTTATGTTGAAGTCTGCACAAGGACAAGACACGCTGGCAACACACAAGGTCATGAAAAATTTATGAAATACACTTTGTCGGAGTCATAAAAACCATGAGCTTTACTCAATAAACACATTTTTTTCATTGGGCCTAATTTGAACGTAGATAGGACCTCTCGTTAATTGCATCTCTAATTCAAAGCAGACTTGTCTGCATTTGGGATGAAAAAAGGTGAAAACAATTTAAAAAGAAAAGAGCCAACATAGAACCCGAACCCCTTCTCCTTGCAAATATTAATGATAAGAACAAAATTGCCCTCGCTATCGCTGAATGTCTATACAAAGAACGTAATTGTTCCAAATAGTTGCATAATAGATTTTTTGACAAAAGGACATTTTTTTATCAAAAAATGTTGCATTCTTGATAAACATCGACTTAAATTAGCGAAATGCCGTCAAATTGTTAGTTCTAGAAAGAGCACTTTCTGAGACACCAAAGGCAAAATAGCACTCCGCTTAGTAAACAAAGATTAGAGTGTGTCAGCAGTTTTTAAGTCTGCACTACCCGTCAATTTGGACAAAGGAGACTAAAGAAGAGTTTGTGACGCTGTTTAGCTAACAAATTGTTCAAAATAGCTGGTTCAAACAATTCAGACTCTCCTTTACCTTTAAACGTAAATTCAATAAGACTCGTCAACAAATTTAACATACTTTTAAGGAATATCGATAGAAGTTTCAGCGAAAATTAATACAAATGTGAACAAAACAACGGAAACCAGGCAAACGTTCATAAAACTTGAAACCTCGGTAACTCCTCGGTAGAACATCTTTTTAATTGAATGTTCTACACTCGACAAGCTTCCTAATGATACCACTCACAACTCAGTACAATGAAAAAAATCTATCGGCAAAAATAGACTGAAGAAAAAACACCATTTGATTATATAGTTCCTCGTCCACAAAAGAGGGTTGGAACAACTTTTTTTTCATTTTTATCCAATCAATTTGCACATTGACTCTTCTGAAAAAATTACAACCGTTAATTTGACTATTTCAAAAATATCGTTTTATGCTACCACCTGCAGAGAAGAATTGCACAAAAATGATGTTTAGCTGAAAATTATCTTGTCATGTAAGCGATAAACTGATAAAAAATCGAAAATGTCAAAAAACATGAAGAAAATTTGCAAATTTATTGAAATATGCTTAAGCCTGTTTATTAATTCCTTTAAAAGAGTTATTGTATCGCTAAAAATAAATTAATAACCCATTTGCAAAATCAGTAGAGGCGTGGTAGGAGGCCCTGTGCACCCAAATAATTGAAAAAAAAATTGAAACAAAACGGCAAAATTTACAATTTTTATACCAAATACCACAACATAGATCTCAAAACTTCTGCAAACAAATAAGATCTAATGGCAGGCACTATTAGATAGAGCAGTTTTTTAACAAAAAGCAAGAGACCTAAAGCGGTTGATAACAA
This sequence comes from Convolutriloba macropyga, assembly GCF_964194025.1. Classification (NCBI taxonomy): domain Eukaryota; kingdom Metazoa; phylum Xenacoelomorpha; order Acoela; family Convolutidae; genus Convolutriloba; species Convolutriloba macropyga. Next base: position 49,702,474 of record NC_134474.1, on the reverse strand, counting down.
GGTTTGTGTGTTTATTCAGATGGAGAAGACGGGTGGCATTTGTGAAAAAAATTTATTTAAAGACAATAAACTAAATTCTGCACGTAGTAAACTTTCCAATGGTTCCACTCTTAATTTTCTAGAATGCGTGGAAAGTTTTGATTTTGGCTGCAGAAAAAAGTCCTTCAATATATTCCCTTATATTTCTTTGCAAATTTTGTAACAATAATGTTTAATACGTACTTGTGAGCAATTTAATAATACTAATTTAACATTCAATTTTGCATTTCCTTTGTCTGAATTCCAATCTGTCAACTTTTTTCTTTGCTTCCAATTTTTATGCCTTTATTTAATTCCCCTTCTGCTCTCATTGATTGAGTAAAAAAGGAGCTGCTTTTAAACAGTAGTCCGCTCTTATAGGGTGAAAAAATACGCTCTTATAGGGTGAAAACAAGCAATTTTATTTGCTCATTGATAATTTTCATTGACTTGAGTAAGCATCAATGACTGGGCCAAGAATCAATTTTGTCACAATATCTATCTCCACCGGTTTAGTAACTACTAATTATGCCGCTTGGAGACGGATGTCAGTAACTCCTCCGTTCAGATCGCCCAGCTCATCATATTTTAAAATGGTTTTTCAATACAGAAAGCACAGTGTTCAGACAACGATCTCAAACTGCTGCCTATAATGCATAAGTATGATGCTCTTAGGATTGCAAAGTATAATTCCACTTAGACACAGTCCTTATTGGGTGGGGCATATGACTTATCCCATTCTGATGACAATCGTTTGGCCAGAATACGAACATGAGAAAATTCCTGTAACACCAAGTCATCAACTCCGAATACCTGTGCAGTGTGTTTATCTCACTTTTCTTTGGAACAGATCTATTCTATGCATAGTTTCTGTTGCAATACGATTTTTGCCTCAGAGATGGCACAACTGCAACACAAAGCGTTCACGCGCCAGGTAAAACATCCATAGTTTGGTCACAAAGAGGAACACAGTTAGTACACGAGATCAGCGTGTTATTATGATTTGCTGAGGTTATCCTCATTCTCGTTTTATAATGAGGCAAACAGCGACACATTGATTTCAAATAATAAGCAACTTATTAGTTATTGAGTGCTCTACAATTTAAAGAGTACATTTTTTCAACATGGAAACATTTAGTTCACCTCTGAAGCTAGATGCCAAATTGACCTTCATGACAAGTCCTTAAAACATCACCTCATAAAATAGTACGTAACTGAAACAATATTTGACCTATCAAAGCAATCTGTTCCGTACCTTCATCTATTAATCAGACTTCAATCCCAGTCAGGTTAAATTCCACTTATTACTATTCGGAGATCAGGAACTTCTAGTTGTAAAAACGGATAAAAATAAACAGAATCGTTCATTTTCAAATGATATAGTCGTGATAAAGGTACAATGATGAGAAAGCGACATCTATAATATTTCTCCTTCAAGTGCGAGTACACTTACCAACAGCCTTCTTGGATTGAGTATTGTTGGAAGATGCAGCACTCACGTGAGTCCTTGGAGGTTTCTAAAACAAACAAAGAGAAATTTAAGTACATGTTAGAACAAAATCTTAGTCGACCGAGGAATTTCGTGCCCTTACCCGAGGGCGCTTTTGCCTGCGCGCTGGACACGAGGCCCGAGGGGGGGGGGTACGATTTTGTTCTCACGTATTTAGAGAACCAAAGGGTACAAAAGTGCCCTTTCAATGCCAAATCGTGCTAGCTCAGTCGTTCGTTGATGAAAACTCACTGTTTTCCATTATTCGGATTTTGAACATTTCGGAGCCATTCTTTTTTTGCTCCAGATTTTTTCCAGTACAAGAGCTTTGCAAATAAAAGAACTTGCAAAGTACAAGAACCTTGCAAAACTGTTCGTGGACTGATCAGTGACCCTGTGGCAAGTGGCGGGCACGCTTTAATGTCACTCTGCTCGATATTGACATTCAGCACATTCTGGATCAAGTCAATTGGCATCCTAGAGGTAGGTTCCATTAGGACTAATTTGGTAGCTTACAAAATATCAAGCAATCTTTGGATTGATATATCTCAAGTTGGTTAACTTTAATTTTCATTTCTGCTGCCTCAGATTAGAGTTGGGCAATTCGTTCACTTTTGCCGGCACTTTCATCAATGAGGATTTTCAATGTTTTTATTTGGTTCGTTGTGACCATCACTCTTGTGCAATCTTTTAATCAAATATCCCATTCCTCGCTGGCTCATCGCTAAAATATATATAACATAACCTAATTGTTCCGATAAACATAATGAGTAATTTTAGCGATGAGCCAGCGAGGAATGGGTTATTTGATAAAAAAGATTACACAAGAGTGAGGGTCTCGACGAACCAAAAAAACCATTGAAAACCCTCAATGAAGAAAATGCCGCCAAAAAACGAATGAATTGCCCCACTCGAATCAGGCGGCACAGATGAAAACAAAAGTTAATCAACTTGAAAGATATCAATACAAAGACTGTTTATTTTTTATTAATCTACCAAATTAGTACAAATGGAACCTTCTTCTGTGGAAAGACTCGTAATCTACTGGAGGAGCCTAAATTTACGACAACTGATATAGAGGAATTGCTAGATTTCGCTACTGGTATCATACGTGGTTTACCGAATACAAGAGACTGTTTAAACATTGCAACCAAAAGAGATCTGAATCTAAACGCTGCCAAATTGTGCATTCAAATACCAGATCCATCAAAAGCACAATAAAGAGGTAATGGTAGCTTATAAAGAGTCATGGCTCACAAAAAAAATAACACTCACTTATTCAAAATAAGTGGCTATTTTACTTGTTTGTCAAACTCAGGGACAAGTAGGGGTGGAGATATGACTCAAACAGGTTTGAAGAGTTTAAATGTAGTTTAGATGCAAGTCTTTTCGAACATCAGAAAAAAATTAAAAACTGCTTTGTTAGCAGTGTATAATGCTCCTTAAGTAAACAAGCTCAATCTAATCTTGGAGCTGGATTAAACGTTGGAACATCTCAGCCGGAGTTATGACAGGAGACATGGTTGTGCAGACCTTAACAAGAACTATCTAGATAATATTCGAATGACTTCGTTTATCTATCCACTATCCCATTAAGCGGACTTCAAAAATTTTTTAGCCAAAATAACAAGACTTGTGTGATCCACTTTGCCGAGAAAAATGAATGTTTAAAAAGCGCTTGTACTGGTTCAAAGCTAATGCGATCATTTTCCGATAGAGCCGCAATTTGGAAAAGATAACTGTCACGCCCCTATTTCGTCCCTCATAGTTACGTGATGATATTCCTTAAAATATCCATAAATAATTGCTATAATATTCATTTAGTTTCAAGGCCATATATAGCTAGTATTTCCATCTAGGCCTGTAACCCCTAATTTGTTTATGTTTATTAAAAACAACCGCAGATTGACAGTTTATTGATAAATATATTAAGTGCCTAAAAGCCTCAATCTTTACTTTTTTGAGTTTCTTGAAGATAAATTCGCATAATTAGTAAATAACTTTATGAAAGATTATGTACTTGGTGAAATAATTATTCTGATAAAGTAGGTGCTAATACGGAAGATGTATATGTACTTAACAAACATCAAGAGACGTACAAAAGCTAATAATTGCCCAACTTATAGATCAGTAAATATTTGCGAAGGACCAATACAACTCAAGGTACAGCCCTGCGGAACTTACGATCCCCAGAACACCGGAGAACCAGCCTGACAATCAGTTGATTAACATTTTTGAAGACTTGATATAACCTGAGATATTCTTGCTAATAATTATTGATTAATTCTTTGCTGTAATAATTAAAGATTGAACTAGAAAAATCTCTATAAATTACTAAGTTAAATCAGGCTACCTTAGAACTAAACCGCAAACGATTAAAACTCTGGAATACAAGGCAAACTAGTGGATATATCGCACATCCGAACCGCTCAATAAAAGGCTATCACTAGCTAAATTTATTCAAAATATATCTGCTAAAAATCGCACTTTGAAACATCTAAATAAGTCCTTGTAAATTGGTGATTATTCAAGTTAATTACCTCCAATATTAACCTCAGAAAACACCACGAGGAACACGCTAAAAATCAGTGCGTAACATGGTGACAGGAGTTATTAACTGTTTCCCAGTTTAACGGACCAAAATTCCGAATAATTCTTTGATTAATTTGACATTTTCTTCTTTCTTTTGACAAATTCGTTATTTTCTTTCACTTCATAACCTCAAGAATCTTCAGCCATCATCCAGCACTTCCTTTCCAAACAAGACGATAAGGCAGAAAGCAGTAACTAAGGAAACAATGGGTGGAAACTGTGTTTGTGTCTTTGTGGACAAAATATCAGCGCTTTCTCCTCTTCAGTTTATAAGTCCATTGTAATTTATGTGCTAGATAAAGATGATAAACGTGTTGCAATTTATTGGACAGCAAAAAGTCTAAATCAAAAAGTTCGCCAATTTGGCCTTATTCGTAACAAACTTCAATCAGATAGAGATATTAACCTTGACAACATCATTACTGATTACCAGATAACATCAAAATAAGCTAAATTACTGAAACCATCAATTAAATATTAACTAAAAGAGGGCAAAACCTAAATTTAAACAAAATAATAAAACAATTATATTTAATTTCCCCACCCAGCTCCTGAAGTTAATGAATCAAACAGTGACTTCGGTCATTATGCTGTTTCCTATCTGAGTGCAGCTTCCACAAGGCCTTTGCGGTCGTGGTCCCCACGAATTTTCCTAGACTAAGGGGCACTCTTTAATGGTGAGAATTCGGCGGCCCATACGGCTTCAACGATATAAGTCTGACGATTCGACCGGAGCTTTAAGTATAGGTTCATAAGTAGCCCATCTTTATTATTTCCTGATTGAATGGTTTCAGTAGTTTCTTTTTCTGATCTCTTGTGCTACTCATTTAACCCTTTCATCTCTATTATCCAGTTAATCTCTCCCATTAAGTTAAGTTAAGTGTGCTATTTAATACTTTAGAACAAAAATAAGATTGATTGAACGATAAGTATATAATCTAAACGGGCAAAAAGCAAAATGGCAAACGCGCAAATCAACATCACACCCTTCTCTGGATCAGAAACGGACAATTTCAACGAATTTGAACAGTTAATAACAGGTGCAATCGGAGTTGCAGCAATCGCAGCCGCGCAACAAGCGAACTTTCTGCAATTACATTTAAAAGGAGATGCTTTAAGATACTTCTTAACCCTACCAGAGGCTACCAGACTAATTTTTGCGGATAGTATAACAGCTCTTAGAAACATATTCACACAAGACAACTTGAGAGAGATCAGAATAATAAAGTTGGAGAACCAAAAGTTTAATCCAAAAACAGACACAGTGAAAAATTTCTTAGTAAAGTTAAGAACAGAAGCGAAGAAAGCATATCCAGCACCTGAAATAGTAGTAGAGCCAGCAGGAGCAGGTGATCCTGAAGCCCGTAGATTCGAAAGAGAGACAGCAGCAAGAGATTCTGCCATTCAGATGTCAGAAAATCGAAAAAACGAGCAAATAAAGCGCCTCTTCATTAAGTCTATGCCGAAATGGCTTGAGCCTAAGCTGTTAGAAAGGCCAGATACTGATTCAATTGAACAATTATGCACCTTAGCTAGCCAACAAATTGCAATTAGGGAAATGTGTAACAGAGAAGAGTACTTTGACGACGGATTTAACGAAATAACCGAATCAAATACAGATAAAATGTTAAAAGCAATAACTACTATCTCAAATAATCAAAAAGAACTAGAACAAAAACTTGAACACAGCATAGCACCTAACAATGAGCCATCAGAACAAGGCCCAGTAAACATCTTCACACCACATTACCCGCAACAAGTCTACAAACAAAGTTCTAGACAAAAATTCCGCCCGCAAAATCAAAATTATCGACCAAATTACCGTCAATTTCAGCAAAACTATCGGCCCCAGCACCAATATGCCCCCCGTGCTAATAATTACCGAGAGTTTAGACCACAATTTAAGGCCCCTAGACCATTTTATTATAATGAACAGCCACAAACTCGGAATTATTGGACTCAACCTTCAGATAGCCCCCCATTTGTTCACCCAGCTTATGTTAAAAGACCAGTTTATCGGTTCCCAACAAAAAATACCCCTGCACAACTTCTTCGACAGGGAATAGTTTATGATAGCCCAGCGCCAGCACAAAACCGATATAGTAGTCAACAAGCAAATCAGTTTAATCGTGCAAGTATTCCTCAAAATAGAACTATGAGAGGTATGAATTACCCATTTAATCAACAAAAAAAACTAATAAAGCCACCCAACTTTAAAAAACAAAATGAAAATAATAAAAACTCAGTTAATTATTATAACGAAAGCACGTCTAGTCCTAGTTTAGATAAAGTAAAAGAACCAGTTTATAAAGAAAGTAACAAAAAGCGTAGAAAACGCAAAAGAAATAGTAATAAAAATAAAGTGAATAAATCTGTGCAACTCCCAACACAAGTACTTCAAACCACACCACAGCCAGTAACACATGTTTAGCAATTATTCAGTATTGTCCCACTTTTAGGCTGAACATTATCCTACGTTAAATTTAAATTTAATAAAAAGGATAATTGTTAATTTCCTCTGATACACATAAGTATAGAAAGCAAATGGTAAAAGAGGCAAGGTAAAGTTAAGAATATAACATTATGTAAATTTATAAAATCATTAAATTACTTAATTAAAAATTTGACCTTACATTATTAAAAAAACGGCCTAAAATGCGAGCATAAAATGTTCTCACAATTTTATATGTACATCGTGAAGATTAAAAATTAAAATTAAAATCTAATGCTCTCAATGTCATCTTTTATATCTGTTACTTTTGGGTCCTTCAAAAATTCTTTCCAAAAATATTCTTTAAGTTCTCTTTTTAAGGAAGCGTTCGATGTTGTTTTCAGTCTAATATTAGAAGGCAGACTATTATAAATTGGAATGGCTTGTGCAATAAAAGAATCAGTTAAAAACTTATTGTTCTTTCTTTTATCGAACGTTACTTTTTTTGACATGTCATGTTGTTTTATTCTCATGGTAGACAGAGGTTCAATTTTATATGCTGGAAGATCGTTGCTGAGTAAGCGAATAAAATGGAAGAAATTAATGGAGAATTAGAAAGACGCGCACTAATTGATACAGGAGCATTTGCATATGTGATAAGCCGCGAGTTTTACAAGGAACTTATTTACACAAATATTAATTCAATAACAGAAATAGAAAAGCCTGATCTAGATAAAGTTAAAATGGCAAACGGAAATATAGTTAAAATTGACAAAGCAATTAAAGTTACATTTAAATTGGGCACACAAACATTCACTGAAGACTTCCTTGTTTTAATTGTCACAACTCCTGTAAAATTAGGCAACCCATTCTTTGTTAAACATAAAGTTAGCATCTGTCCAGGACAAAGCTACATTAAATTCCCTGATCAAACTCTGCAAATAAATGAAATAAAGCCAGAAAAGCAACCCAGAAGGGTAGTAAAGCGTAAAAAATTCGGAGTTTAAACACAGAAAAAGCAAGTATTACAACCAAATCAACAAACAGTACTGGAATGCAAGCTTCAGGACAAACTAGAAGCATTCACTGATCTTTGTGGGGTAATAATTCCGAATGAAATCTTTGAAAAAGATAGCGAAGTAATATTAACGTCTTCTTTAAGTAAAGTTGCTGACAATAATATTCTTTACATCTACGTCCTGAACATTACTGAACACCCAGTCACTATACATAAAGGTGATGAAATAGCCAAATTCTCTTTCTTAACGTCTGATCAAGCTGAAAAATTGTTAGAAGTAGACCCTCAGTTAATAAATGTCGCAAAAATGAGTGAAAATTATTTAACAGAAATAAATCAACTAATTCAAGTCACAGATACTCCAAAAAGAAAAGTCCAACCAGCCAAGCCAGCTCCAGAATATCAAAAATTGTGGTTCCCAACGCCTGAAACGTGCCCTGATCCGACGAATTTGTCGCCATTGCAGAAATATTTGAGCAACTGCTAAAAGTGCAAGAAATGGAGAAATTAGATCCAAAGGGTAATCATAAAGATAAAATCACCTTTTTGAGCAAGTTTCCGCGGGAAAAATCGGCCCTCAATGATGAGCAAAAAGCTGTAGTAGGTGAACTACTAGTTGAATTCAGTGATATCTTTGCAAAACATAGATGTGACGTCGGATATAATACAGATTTAAAAATAAAGTTAACTCCAGAAAGAAGCATACCAATTTATGAAAAAGGCCCTCCAACGCCTATCCATCTGAGAAATGAGCTACAAGTAGAACTAGCATTAATGCATTACTACGGACTAATAACAACTTTGTCTCAATCAAGATATAGTAGTACCCTTTTTGCACAGCGAAAGAACTCAGGAAGACTTAGACTGTTAATTGACTTGAGAAAAGTAAACCATTTGCTGAAGAACGATTATGTGAATACGAATTTCCCAATCTCGAATATGAGCAACGCAATAAATTATTTCGCCGGGAAAAAGTTGTTTACGAAACTTGACTGTTCTCAAGCATACCACTGTGTGCAAATGGCAGACAATGTATCAGTGCAACTGCTAGCATTTAACTTTGCATCGAGAACTTATGCTTATAAATGTCCGAACAATAACTGGAAATAACTGCTTGTGTGAACAATAACTGGAACAAACTCAACCACAGCCGCCACAACGGACAAAAACAACACAAGGCAAACGAGGATATTGTGAGTAAATGAATTTAATAGCACCAAAAAAATTATTTTGGTGCTTTATTTATGTCAATTTATAACGAACAAATTCTCCCCGCTATTAATAATTGTCTCGCTTTTTTGTTGAAATTTTGTTGAACATATTGAAGGAAATAACATTAATTTCAACCACAACAGCAATAAAACACAAGCTCAGATAATCAGCGCTTTCTCCTCTTCAGTTTATAAGTCCATTGTAATTTATGTGCTAGATAAAGATGATAAACGTGTTGCAATTTATTGGACAGCAAAAAGTCTAAATCAAAAAGTTCGCCAATTTGGCCTTATTCGTAACAAACTTCAATCAGATAGAGATATTAACCTTGACAACATCATTACTGATTACCAGATAACATCAAAATAAGCTAAATTACTGAAACCATCACTTAAATATTAACTAAAAGAGGGCAAAACCTAAATTTAAACAAAATAATAAAACAATTATATTTAATTTCCCCACCCAGCTCCTGAAGTTAAAGAATCAAACAGTGACTTCGGTCATTATGCTGTTTCCTATCTGAGTGCAGCTTCCACAAGGCCTTTGCGGTCGTGGTCCCCACGAATTTTCCTAGAATAAGGGGCACTCTTTAATGGTGAGAATTCGGCGGCCCATACGGCTTCAACGATATAAGTCTGACGATTCGACCGGAGCTTTAAGTATAGGTTCATAAGTAGCCCATCTTTATTATTTCCTGATTGAATGGTTTCAGTAGTTTCTTTTTCTGATCTCTTGTGCTACTCATTTAACCCTTTCATCTCTATTATCCAGTTAATCTCTCCCATTAAGTTAAGTTAAGTGTGCTATTTAATACTTTAGAACAAAAATAAGATTGATTGAACGATAAGTATATAATCTAAACGTGCAAAAAGCAAAATGGCACACGCGCAAATCAACATCACACCCTTCTCTGGATCAGAAACGGACGATTTCAACGAATTTGAACAGTTAATAACAGGTGCAATCGGAGTTGCAGCAATCGCAGCCGCGCAACAAGCGAACTTTCTGCAATTACATTTAAAAGGAGATGCTTTAAGACACTTCTTAACCCTACCAGAGGCTACCAGACTAATTTTTGCGGATAGTATAACAGCTCTTAGAAACATATTCACACAAGACAACTTGAGAGAGATCAGAATAATAAAGTTGGAGAACCAAAAGTTTAATCCAAAAACAGACACAGTGAAAAATTTCTTAGTAAAGTTAAGAACAGAAGCGAAGAAAGCATATCCAGCACCTGAAATAGTAGTAGAGCCAGCAGGAGCAGGTGATCCTGAAGCCCGTAGATTCGAAAGAGAGACAGCAGCAAGAGATTCTGCCATTCAGATGTCAGAAAATCGAAAAAACGAGCAAATAAAGCGCCTCTTCATTAAGTCTATGCCGAAATGGCTTGAGCCTAAGCTGTTAGAAAGGCCAGATACTGATTCAATTGAACAATTATGCACCTTAGCTAGCCAACAAATTGCAATTAGGGAAATGTGTAACAGAGAAGAGTACTTTGACGACGGATTTAACGAAATAACCGAATCAAATACAGATAAAATGTTAAAAGCAATAACTACTATCTCAAATAATCAAAAAGAACTAGAACAAAAACTTGAACACAGCATAGCACCTAACAATGAGCCATCAGAACAAGGCCCAGTAAACATCTTCACACCACATTACCCGCAACAAGTCTACAAACAAAGTTCTAGACAAAAATTCCGCCCGCAAAATCAAAATTATCGACCAAATTACCGTCAATTTCAGCAAAACTATCGGCCCCAGCACCAATATGCCCCCCGTGCTAATAATTACCGAGAGTTTAGACCACAATTTAAGGCCCCTAGACCATTTTATTATAATGAACAGCCACAAACTCGGAATTATTGGACTCAACCTTCAGATAGCCCCCCATTTGTTCACCCAGCTTATGTTAAAAGACCAGTTTATCGGTTCCCAACAAAAAATACCCCTGCACAACTTCTTCGACAGGGAATAGTTTATGATAGCCCAGCGCCAGCACAACACCGATATAGTAGTCAACAAGCAAATCAGTTTAATCGTGCAAGTATTCCTCAAAATAGAACTATGAGAGGTATGAATTACCCATTTAATCAACAAAAAAAACTAATAAAGCCACCCAACTTTAAAAAACAAAAAGAAAATAATAAAAACTCAGTTAATTATTATAACGAAAGCACGTCTAGTCCTAGTTTAGATAAAGTAACAGAACCAGTTTATAAAGAAAGTAACAAAAAGCGTAGAAAACGCAAAAGAAATAGTAATAAAAATAAAGTGAATAAATCTGTGCAACTCCCAACACAAGTACTTCAACCCACACCAAAGCCAGTAACACATGTTTAGCAATTATTCAGTATTGTCCCACTTTTAGGCTGAACATTATCCTACGTTAAATTTAAATTTAATAAAAAGGATAATTGTTAATTTCCTCTGATACACATAAGTATAAAAAGCAAATGGTAAAAGAGGCAAGGTAAAGTTAAGAATATAACATTATGTAAATTTATAAAATCATTAAATTACTTAATTAAAAATTTGACCTTACATTATTAAAAAAAACGGCCTAAAATGCGAGCATAAAATGTTCTCACAATTTTATATGTACATCGTGAAGATTAAAAATTAAAATTAAAATCTAATGCTCTCAATGTCATCTTTTATATCTGTTACTTTTGGGTCCTTCAAAAATTCTTTCCAAAAATATTCTTTAAGTTCTCTTTTTAAGGAAGCGTTCGATGTTGTTTTCAGTCGAATATTAGAAGGCAGACTATTATAAATTGGAATGGCTTGTGCAATAAAAGAATCAGTTAAAAACTTATTGTTCTTTCTTTTATCGAACGTTACTTTTTTTGACATGTCATGTTGTTTTATTCTCATGGTAGACAGAGGTTCAATTTTATAAGCTGGAAGATCGTTGCTGAGTAAGCGAATAAAATGGAAGAAATTAATGGAGAATTAGAAAGACGAGCACTAATTGATACAGGAGCATTTGCATATGTGATAAGCCGCGAGTTTTACAAGGAACTTATTTACACAAATATTAATTCAATAACAGAAATAGAAAAGCCTGATCTAGATAAAGTTAAAATGGCAAACGGAAATATAGTTAAAATTGACAAAGCAATTAAAGTTACATTTAAATTGGGCACACAAACATTCACTGAAGACTTCCTTGTTTTAATTGTCACAACTCCTGTAAAATTAGGCAACCCATTCTTTGTTAAACATAAAGTTAGCATCTGTCCAGGACAAAGCTACATTAAATTCCCTGATCAAACTCTGCAAATAAATGAAATAAAGCCAGAAAAGCAACCCAGAAGGGTAGTAAAGCGTAAAAAATTCGGAGTTTAAACACAGAAAAAGCAAGTATTACAACCAAATCAACAAACAGTACTGGAATGCAAGCTTCAGGACAAACTAGAAGCATTCACTGATCTTTGTGGGGTAATAATTCCGAATGAAATCTTTGAAAAAGATAGCGAAGTAATATTAACGTCTTCTTTAAGTAAAGTTGCTGACAATAATATTCTTTACATCTACGTCCTGAACATTACTGAACACCCAGTCACTATACATAAAGGTGATGAAATAGCCAAATTCTCTTTCTTAACGTCTGATCAAGCTGACAAAATGTTAGAAGTAGACCCTCAGTTAATAAATGTCGCAAAAATGAGTGAAAATTATTTCACAGAAATAAATCAACTAATTCAAGTCACAGATACTCCAAAAAGAAAAGTCCAACCAGCCAAGCCAGCTCCAGAATATCAAAAATTGTGGTTCCCAACGCCTGAAACGTGCCCTGATCCGACGAATTTGTCGCCATTGCAGAAATATTTGAGCAACTGCTAAAAGTGCAAGAAATGGAGAAATTAGATCCAAAGGGTAATCATAAAGATAAAATCACCTTTTTGAGCAAGTTTCCGCGGGAAAAATCGGCCCTCAATGATGAGCAAAAAGCTGTAGTAGGTGAACTACTAGTTGAATTCAGTGATATCTTTGCAAAACATAGATGTGACGTCGGATATAATACAGATTTAAAAATAAAGTTAACTCCAGAAAGAAGCATACCAATTTATGAAAAAGGCCCTCCAACGCCTATCCATCTGAGAAATGAGCTACAAGTAGAACTAGCATTAATGCATTACTACGGACTAATAACAACTTTGTCTCAATCAAGATATAGTAGTACCCTTTTTGCACAGCGAAAGAACTCAGGAAGACTTAGACTGTTAATTGACTTGAGAAAAGTAAACCATTTGCTGAAGAACGATTATGTGAATACGAATTTCCCAATCTCGAATATGAGCAACGCAATAAATTATTTCGCCGGGAAAAAGTTGTTTACGAAACTTGACTGTTCTCAAGCATACCACTGTGTGTAAATGGCAGACGATGTATCAGTGCAACTGCTAGCATTTAACTTTGCATCGAGAAATTATGCTTATAAATGTCTTGCCCAAGGATTGAATAAATCAGTACCTGGATTTAGCTCATTTATTAGACATTACTTGGACCCATACTTAGCCTCAGGAAATTGTACCCAGTTTATGGATGATATTGGAAATGCAGTAACAAATTTTGAACAATTGGTACCTCTTTGCGAGAAATATTTATCTGTATACGTCAATCAGGACCAAAACTGTCGCCCGAAAAGTGTGAAATAGCAACAGACACAATGAAATTCCTTGGAAATAACATCAGTGCAGAAGGAATATCACCAGAAAAGTCGAAAATAACTACATTCCTCGATAAACTCAAAATGCCGAAAACAACAAAGCAAATAAAACGATTAATCGGCTTCACGCAATTCTTCCGAAATTACATACCTAATTTAGGTGAGAAACAAATGTCATTTTACAAGCTCCTGAAGAAGGATGCAGTAATATAAACCACAGAAGAACATGTAAAAGCATTAGAAGTAATAAAGAAGGATTTAATGGAAGCAACAAATGTAACATTGCGATTGCAAAAACCAGGCTTGCAGTATGTAATTCTTTGTGACGCTAGTTACCACGGTGCAGGTTTTGTACTAATGGTGGAAGACTACGTAAGTGAAAAAGGAAAGAAAGAAAGGAAAACATACGCTCCCGTATCGTTTGGATCGCACTTGTTTAACGCAACACAATTAAAGTTTTCAATCTATTACAAAGAGCTCCTAGCTTTGTACTACGCGCTGGATTACTTTTCACACTACATTTGGGGATCAAGTAAACAAGTAATTATACTAACTGATAACAAAAGCCTTACACAATTCTTTCAGTCGAAAGTAATACAGCCATCACTTTGGAATTGTTTAGACAGAATACTTGCCTTTAACATAGTAATTGCTCACACTCCTGGACGTGCTAATTACGCAGCAGATTTCCTCTCTCGAATGGAGAATGATAAAACAGCAACAATGTCTTTGAAATTAACAAATAGAATTCCAGTTAAAGAAATAGAAATTGATACAGAAGCACAAAATCCTGATATTGAACTGAATGTATTACTTGATACTGAAAAATTAGTGATGAAATTAACAGTGACGAACTTGATGTACTTAAAAAACTCGGCTTCTATGATGAATACAACAAACGACAAACTAATTTTCCCATTACAGAAATTCAAGGGCTATTTAAACTTAAAAGAAAACAAGAAATAAATTCAATGGAGTACTCAAATCCATTAGATGAGTTCCCAGACCTTACAGACAACTTAATTAGCCTTAACTTAGCAGACGAGCAGCAAAAAGATGCAGATATTAGAACAGTAATAAGCTGGATTCAACAAAACACGCAACAACCAGACTTAAAGTACGCTTCAACAAAGTTAAAAAAGTATCACAAGCATATAAATAGATTAATTCTTGAAGGGAATGTCTTATACCGGAATTTTTATGATGATACTGGAAAAGTACTTCATAAACAATTCTGTGTACCTAAGCATTTGTGGAAAGAGAATATATATAGGCTCCATAATTCACAAACAGCAGGTCATTTAGGCACAAAAGCAACAATTCAAGAATTTAGAAAGCGATTCTATTACCCAGGTTTCACTTTACATTTCATTAGTTTCATCAAAAATTGCCTCACTTGTCTGCAATTAAACAGAGTTCCAAAAAGCCACATCACACCTAAGTTTCAACCAGTCAGTTCACTACAATCATAACCAGGAGATATGCTCCAAATCGATTTAGTAGGCCCTCTAAGGTCCTCGCAGTTTAAGTATGTTTTGAGTGGAATAGATGTTTTTACAAAATACCTATTCGCAGTTCCGTTAACCAATGGCTATGCTGACACAGTAGCCAGAGAATTAGTAAAGGTGTTCTTCCAACACAGCTACATTCCTCAAACATACTTAGTGGCTTAGGAACAAATTTTACTTCAGAATTAATGTCAGAATTAGCAAGTTTACTAGAAGTAAAGTTATAACATGCCTCACTAAAGCACCCTCAGACCATTGGGGCAGTAGAGCGATCTCACGGACCACTAAAACGAATTTTGAAGCTCAATACTGAAGAGCAATGGAAAGATTGGCATAAATATGTTCCTCTGGCAACGTTCATTAATAATACTTCATATCATTCAGCAACAAATTGTGGTCCTTCAACTATTTTCCATGGCAGGAAACAAAAAAAACCCCTTGATATTAGATTCTCCAGAAAAGTAATGGATGCAGTAGCAGTAAATTCAGATTTTGTAAATGAACTGCAAGATGCCATGATGCAAAAGTTTGAACAAAACAAAGAAAAACTGACGACTGCTTACTTGAAATACAAAAAGTATTATGACCAAAAAGCCTCAGCAAAACCTATTCCGGAGAAATCATTCTGTTCACTTTTGAACCCTAAGCTACTAGAACAATCAACTGTAATAGCTTCTCAAGTTCAGAAATGGCTACCGCTATATAAAGTGGAAAAAGTCCTTACTGACTCTAATTATATCATTCGAAAAGTAAACACGAATTATACACAATGTGTTCATCGCATCAGAATGAAACCGATTAAGCCAAGTGAAATCCCTGAAGACCTTGAAGTTATTGATCCTGCAGATTTTCAACCTGATCCATCAAGACGACAGCACGTGGAACCAGATCTTTTTGAAATACACATTCCGGAATTAATTAGGGAACAGGAAAAGGAATCGATTCAATCAAAAACAGTGAAGCCAGAACCAGTCAGAGTGACCATAAACGTCCCCCAAGGTGGAACAGTAGCAGGACCTGCAGCAGCGGCACCTCCAGCACCACCCCCGGCCCCACCAATGGTAGGAGCAGCAGCAGTTAGACCACGAACAGCCCCAGTACATCTTCCGGTGTTTGATTCTTCAAGTTCAGACGAAGCAATTCCTAATTTATTTGAAGAAAATAGTAGTTTAGACAAAAAACCTAGCTGACCTGAACCTAGATGCAGAACAAATAGCTAGAATACCGGTTGACCCATTAATTGCTGATGAGATTAGACAACAACAAACAGAAGTTCGTAATCCTCTAGTATCATCTTCATCAGATGATGAAATGTTCTCACCTTCCCAACAGTCCCAACCATCAATAGTACCATTAGATGTTGAATCGCCTCCAGAAACACATGAAGAACAATTTGCAGTAACCGAGAGGAAATTAAGAGCCCGACCTTATAACCCTAAACGAAAACCAGAAAAAAGTGCATTCAAATCACCAGAAAGTTACCAACGTAGGAAAAATGTACGCGGATTTAAATTAGATAGAGAAATAATGTTGCATGAAGAAGATAGAACAAAACCTTACCTAACCAACCAAGTTAGAAGATCAGGCAGTCCTAGACCAAAAAATGCACGAGCTAGATTGGAGCAAGAAGAAAAACGTGAAGCAATAAAAAGCATCAGCACAAGCATCAAAACAGTGAAATACACCAAGTAGAGAGACAAAATTAGATCAAGTTAGAGCTAGTATAGCAAAATATTCAGGGAAAAAGCCCAGCAGTTCAGCAAATAAACCAGTAACCAGATCTCAAACAAAAAACTCTTCACCAGGCTCATCAAATCAAAACTTAAATCACTTTAGTCGAGAAATCAAGGCAACATATCTTAGTTCACCAACAGATATCTTACACTCTCCACACTCTTTTGCAAACTGTATATCAGCAGACCTTGTAATGGCAAAGGGACTAGCTAGACAAGTCAAAAGCTGGTACCCAGCAGCACCAAGTGCCAACAAACTTAGATATCCACCAATTATTTGCAAAGTTTCAATATATTTCGACCCCTATTTTGAGCGTTATGTCTTCAGTCGAGTTACCAAAATTAAATTCTATCATTAGCCCACATACGAATCTGTATTAGCAAGTCTTTATGAACTGAGAGAAATAGTAATAGATGCAGGAATTTCACACTTAAGTCTTCAAAAACTCGCCAGTGGCTATGATAAATTAGATTTTAACATCATTTTTGAGCTTATATGTCAAGTCTTCGACCCTCTACCCATAACCATCTACATCCATTAGCATCTACAGACCCAGTACAGTCCAGCAGTACCCTCTAATTGCCCCAAAAGCCCAACAAGCCTGAGCAACTTAGCCCTAAAGCCCAAATATCGCCCAAAGTTCGAAAAATTTCGACCTTAAATCCTAATTATTTTAATATATCTCCAGAACTACTTGTCCGAACTTGAATTAACCTACTGTTCTGAACAGCCCTCATCAAGTAAAAGCGATTCCAGCTATAATTGACCCCTTCCGACCCGTTCTAAGTACTCAAAACTTAGCCCAAATTTGACCCTTCCAAAAATCCTAGGTTCACTTCAGAAAAACAGTCATAAAATTGTCAAAAATGCCCCGATCATTCCAAACTTTTGCACTGCAGCATTTTTCAAGCCGAGAAACCGACATGCAAATTTTGAAGCGATTTGAAGAACTGTAAAAATCGAGTGACGCTGGAGCCCCCGATTTTTGGCACTTTTCGAATCCGCACGAATTCAATTATAACTCCTACAAAAAACCCCCAATTGACCTAATTTCTAGCCCTAGACCATCCTACTGCTCACGCTTGACGTTCCAGTACCCAGAAATCCCGTCAAAAGTCAATAAAAGTCGAGTTATGACAAAATACAGAACCCTACCAAAGTGCGTTAAAATTGATTAAAATGTAGTGTAAATTATACCCCATAAATACACCAAAAACTGTCCCAAATGCCTCTGGCAGCCACTCTCAGCTGCCACCCGCATGGTACAACCTCATACAACCATAAAAACCCAATATTGCCAAGTAAATGTTGAAAAATGACAAAAAAAACGAAAATTGCGCCTCTGCTTCAATCCACCGCTTCAAAAATTTTGTCATTTTATTTCCCACCTGTCCCGATTAAAGCCACCTATACCCCCTACAACCCTAGTTCAACCCCCCCACTAAACTTGTAGAACTATAAAAATCAGTCCCAGCTCATCCCAGTATCAACCATGAAGACTTAAACCTCTAGTATCATCTTCATCAGATGATGAAATGTTCTCACCGTCCCAACAGTCCCAACCATCAATAGTACCATTAGATGTTGAATCGCCTCCAGAAACACATGAAGAACAATTTGCAGTAACCGAGAGGAAATTAAGAGCCCGACCTTATAACCCTAAACGAAAACCAGAAAAAAGTGCATTCAAATCACCAGAAAGTTACCAACGTAGGAAAAATGTACGCGGATTTAAATTAGATAGAGAAATAATGTTGCATGAAGAAGATAGAACAAAACCTTACCTAACCAACCAAGTTAGAAGATCAGGCAGTCCTAGACCAAAAAATGCACGAGCTAGATTGGAGCAAGAAGAAAAACGTGAAGCAATAAAAAGCATCAGCACAAGCATCAAAACAGTGAAATACACCAAGTAGAGAGACAAAATTAGATCAAGTTAGAGCTAGTATAGCAAAATGTTCAGGGAAAAAGCCCAGCAGTTCAGCAAATAAACCAGTAACCAGATCTCAAACAAAAAACTCTTCGCCAGGCTCATCAAATCAAAACTTAAATCACTTTAGTCGAGAAATCAAGGCAACATATCTTAGTTCACCAACAGATATCTTACACTCTCCACACTCTTTTGCAAACTGTATATCAGCAGACCTTGAAATGGCAAAGGGACTAGCTAGACAAGTCAAAAGCTGGTACCCAGCAGCACCAAGTGCCATCAAACTTAGATATCCACCAATTATTTGCAAAGTTTCAATATATTTCGACCCCTATTTTGAGCGTTATGTCTTCAGTCGAGTTACCAAAATTAAATTCTATCATTAGCCCACATACGAATCTGTATTAGCAAGTCTTTATGAACTGAGAGAAATAGTAATAGATGCAGGAATTTCACACTTAAGTCTTCAAAAACTCGCCAGTGGCTATGATAAATTAGATTTTAACATCATTTTTGAGCTTATATGTCAAGTCTTCGACCCTCTACCCATAACCATCTACATCCATTAGCATCTACAGACCCAGTACAGTCCAGCAGTACCCTCTAATTGCCCCAAAAGCCCAACAAGCCTGAGCAACTTAGCCCTAAAGCCCAAATATCGCCCAAAGTTCGAAAAATTTCGACCTTAAATCCTAATTATTTTAATATATCTCCAGAACTACTTGTCCGAACTTGAATTAACCTACTGTTCTGAACAGCCCTCATCAAGTAAAAGCGATTCCAGCTATAATTGACCCCTTCCGACCCGTTCTAAGTACTCAAAACTTAGCCCAAATTTGACCCTTCCAAAAATCCTAGGTTCACTTCAGAAAAACAGTCATAAAATTGTCAAAAATGCCCCGATCATTCCAAACTTTTGCACTGCAGCATTTTTCAAGCCGAGAAACCGACATGCAAATTTTGAAGCGATTTGAAGAACTGTAAAAATCGAGTGACGCTGGAGCCCCCGATTTTTGGCACTTTTCGAATCCGCACGAATTCAATTATAACTCCTACAAAAAACCCCCCAATTGACCTAATTTCTAGCCCTAGACCATCCTACTGCTCACGCTTGACGTTCCAGTACCCAGAAATCCCGTCAAAAGTCAATAAAAGTCGAGTTATGACAAAAATACAGAACCCTACCAAAGTGCGTTAAAATTGATTAAAATGTAGTGTAAATTATACCCCATAAATACACCAAAAACTGTCCCAAATGCCTCTGGCAGCCACTCTCAGCTGCCACCCGCATGGTTCAACCTCATACAACCATAAAAACCCAATATTGCCAAGTAAATGTTGAAAAATGACAAAAAAAAACGAAAATTGCGCCTCTGCTTCAATCCACCGCTTCAAAAATTTTGTCATTTTATTTCCCACCTGTCCCGATTAAAGCCACCTATACCCCCTACAACCCTAGTTCAACCCCCCCACTAAACTTGTAGAACTATAAAAATCAGTCCCAGCTCATCCCAGTATCAACCATGAAGACTTAAACCTCTAGTATCATCTTCATCAGATGATGAAATGTTCTCACCGTCCCAACAGTCCCAACCATCAATAGTACCATTAGATGTTGAATCGCCTCCAGAAACACATGAAGAACAATTTGCAGTAACCGAGAGGAAATTAAGAGCCCGACCTTATAACCCTAAACGAAAACCAGAAAAAAGTGCATTCAAATCACCAGAAAGTTACCAACGTAGGAAAAATGTACGCGGATTTAAATTAGATAGAGAAATAATGTTGCATGAAGAAGATAGAACAAAACCTTACCTAACCAACCAAGTTAGAAGATCAGGCAGTCCTAGACCAAAAAATGCACGAGCTAGATTGGAGCAAGAAGAAAAACGTGAAGCAATAAAAAGCATCAGCACAAGCATCAAAACAGTGAAATACACCAAGTAGAGAGACAAAATTAGATCAAGTTAGAGCTAGTATAGCAAAATGTTCAGGGAAAAAGCCCAGCAGTTCAGCAAATAAACCAGTAACCAGATCTCAAACAAAAAACTCTTCGCCAGGCTCATCAAATCAAAACTTAAATCACTTTAGTCGAGAAATCAAGGCAACATATCTTAGTTCACCAACAGATATCTTACACTCTCCACACTCTTTTGCAAACTGTATATCAGCAGACCTTGAAATGGCAAAGGGACTAGCTAGACAAGTCAAAAGCTGGTACCCAGCAGCACCAAGTGCCATCAAACTTAGATATCCACCAATTATTTGCAAAGTTTCAATATATTTCGACCCCTATTTTGAGCGTTATGTCTTCAGTCGAGTTACCAAAATTAAATTCTATCATTAGCCCACATACGAATCTGTATTAGCAAGTCTTTATGAACTGAGAGAAATAGTAATAGATGCAGGAATTTCACACTTAAGTCTTCAAAAACTCGCCAGTGGCTATGATAAATTAGATTTTAACATCATTTTTGAGCTTATATGTCAAGTCTTCGACCCTCTACCCATAACCATCTACATCCATTAGCATCTACAGACCCAGTACAGTCCAGCAGTACCCTCTAATTGCCCCAAAAGCCCAACAAGCCTGAGCAACTTAGCCCTAAAGCCCAAATATCGCCCAAAGTTCGAAAAATTTCGACCTTAAATCCTAATTATTTTAATATATCTCCAGAACTACTTGTCCGAACTTGAATTAACCTACTGTTCTGAACAGCCCTCATCAAGTAAAAGCGATTCCAGCTATAATTGACCCCTTCCGACCCGTTCTAAGTACTCAAAACTTAGCCCAAATTTGACCCTTCCAAAAATCCTAGGTTCACTTCAGAAAAACAGTCATAAAATTGTCAAAAACGCCCCGATCATTCCAAACTTTTGCACTGCAGCATTTTTCAAGCCGAGAAACCGACATGCAAATTTTGAAGCGATTTGAAGAACTGTAAAAATCGAGTGACGCTGGAGCCCCCGATTTTTGGCACTTTTCGAATCCGCACGAATTCAATTATAACTCCTACAAAAAACCCCCAATTGACCTAATTTCTAGCCCTAGACCATCCTACTGCTCACGCTTGACGTTCCAGTACCCAGAAATCCCGTCAAAAGTCAATAAAAGTCGAGTTATGACAAAATACAGAACCCTACCAAAGTGCGTTAAAATTGATTAAAATGTAGTGTAAATTATACCCCATAAATACACCAAAAACTGTCCCAAATGCCTCTGGCAGCCACTCTCAGCTGCCACCCGCATGGTACAACCTCATACAACCATAAAAACCCAATATTGCCAAGTAAATGTTGAAAAATGACAAAAAAAAACGAAAATTGCGCCTCTGCTTCAATCCACCGCTTCAAAAATTTTGTCATTTTATTTCCCACCTGTCCCGATTAAAGCCACCTATACCCCCTACAACCCTAGTTCAACCCCCCACTAAACTTTTAGTACTATAAAAATCAGTCCCAGCTCATCCCAGTATCAACCATGAAGACTTAAACCCAAATAAGCTCTGAAATTTCCACAATTTTGTCAGAAAAAAATTAAGTTATTTCCCACTAGAGTCAAAATTATTAAAACCTGACAGCAATTCACTACACTATCAGCACTCCCACACCTATATCTCTCAGAATATGCACTCCCAGCCCCCTAGTAACAATACAAGCTGAGAAAAGATTGCCAAAGTAACGAAAATCACAAAAATTCGAGTGTAATTTCTGAAAAAAGTGATCAAAAATGCATCTTAATACCCGAGTTCAATATGCCCAATTTTATAGCTCATTCAGTTAGCCCTACTCATAAGCAGTCCAACCATAGCAATACCAACCACTTTGAACAAGTCTTTCATAGCCTCATAGCCAATAACCTATCCCCTATCTGAGCCTTTTCAAGAAACCCAGGTTCACTGCAGCAAAAACGTTATAACTCGTTAGAAAATAGTTAAAACCGCCCAAATTTTTGCGCTGCAGCGTTTTTTGAGCCGATAAAGCGATTCACCATTTTTGAGCTCAATCGAAGCATTTTAAAAATTGAGTGACGCTGGGGCCCCCAATTTTGGAGACTTTTGAAAATTTACGAACATGTTCATAATATCCAAAATTTTAATCTAAAACCCAATCTTATTAGTTTAAAACATCCGTATGCTCAAGCTCTACACGCTCATAACAAAAATATTGAAAATTGTTAAGTAAAATGTAGAAATAATAGCAAAAAAACGAAGCCTACCAGACTCTTCTCAAATTCGTCAAAATAGAGCCAGATTTAGACCAGAAAAATAGTACCAAATAGCCAACTTATGGGCCCATATCCAATATTCAGTCTCTCTATTAGTTGTCAAAGGCTAATGAGCCCCTACAAGCGTACAGAAATGCATAAATGTTGAAAAAAAAAGAAAAAAATCGAAATCTGCAGATCTTTGACCAAATTTAGTCCAAAATTCTAATGTGAAAACTCAACACAATGACCTCAAATCATGCATCAAACTGCACCAATATAGTACTCACTAGTATGACCCTCAGTTACCGTCAAAAATCAATCATCTCCAACCTATGTCAACTTATGCACCAAACATGAAGCACCTCAAGTAAAAATCTAGCAAATTCTACGACAAAACTGGAACAAAACACATGTTAATCACTTCTAAAGCTACCTAAATGCTACCCCTGATAGCCACAGATATTATTACTAACAGTTAGCACCCGATTTAGGTCACTAGAGCATCACCAGACCGAAACATGTCTTGAAGAAGCTCGAATAGTGGAAAAGTCACGCCTGAAAATTAGCATTTTGGACTCAAAAATCAATGTTCTGACCCGATAAATAGCTTCAAACCCTATAATTCAGTAATATACATTAGTACCAAGCATAGAAAGTACCATTTTAAAAATTCAATACCGATAATGTATGAACAGTGACGACTTATTCAGCCCGCAACTTCATAATTCAGAAATAGCCAGGTTCAGATTACGAAAATAGTCATGCGAAAAATGCTCAAATTGCGCCAAATTTTTGCGCTGCAGCGTTTTTTGAGCCACTGATGCGATCTGCCAATTTTGAGCCCGATTGGAGCAATTTAAAAATTGAGTGACGCTGGGGCCCCCGAAATTTCGCATTTTTCGTTTTCTCAAACATGAATAAAAAAGTTAACCAAAAAGTGTTCCAAAACCTGAATTTATAGCATAGTTGTTCCCCACCAATGTCTACCGTGTGGGCCAAGCCAAAAAATTTGCCCAAAGTTCAAGAAAAATTGAAAAATTCACATATATGTACCACTAGTCTTGATGCGGAAAAATGACCTACATTACGAAAAAATTACAAGTAAAAATTAGTACCAAATACTCTCCCAAACCAGTTCATATCGCACACAACTGTTGCTAACAACCAGGACAAGTGTCTAGAACCCTTAGAATCAGTCTATAACATGTATTTCACAAGTAAAGTAAAGTTAATGCTCAAAAATGAAAAAAGTCATTATATCACCATTCTTGCACTCTCACAAATATGTCATTATATAGCTACGCACTATCACAAAAACATTACCACATGATCACCTGCATCACAACTACTAGCCTTACCAGTAAAACCAAGCATAATTGTTGCAATCCAAAGATATCTCTGAAAAACTTGTCCATAACTAAAAGTACATTACATGATAATCAAAACAATTGCACTGAAACTAGTTCATTTCCATCGGCGCAACCTTCTCACTCAGCAAATTCAGGCACTAATTGTTAACACGCGCACCAAACAACGCAGAAAAACTATCGACAACTGGTCACTACTATCATTGACATTTACTTATTCTCAAAGTCTCACAAATTGTCCTTTATCCCCTACTTACGTCCTTATTCTCTCCCACAAAACAAGTTTGATATATACTAATTACTACCATATTACTAGCACCATGTGAAAAGTATATTAGTAGCACCAGTCGATATTACCTCTAAAACTACAATACTACTGTCAGTTTAATAGTCCCTTACACAGTCATGTAGTATTACATAATATTGCAACTATTATTCTAATTGAAAACAACTATATTAAACAAAAAGTTACACTGAATCCTCCCCGACAGATCCCTCCGCTTCCTTCTCTTCCCTTCTCCTCCTCCTTCGATTTGCCCACACTCCCAACAACCCAGATACTAATGATAATAATATGAAGAATACTAATATAATAATAATCCACCACTCAGTCCCACCATCACTCCCACTGTCAATAACTACACTATCTACTGCTCTCATATTACAATTGGGATGCACTACACGCTCTACACACTCATATCAAAAATATTGATAATTGTTGAGTAAAATGTTGAAATAATAGCCAAAAACTGAAGCCTACCAGACTCTTCTCAAATTCGTCAAAATAGAGCCAGATTTAGACCAGAAAAATAGTACCAAATAGCCGACTTATGAGCCCATATCCAATATTCAGTCTCTCTATTAGTTGTCAAAGGCTAATGAGCCCCTACAATCGCACAGAAATGCATAAATGTTGAAAAAATAGAAAAAATCGAAATCTGCAGATCTTTGACCAAATTTAGTCCAAAATTCTAATGTGAAAAACTCAACACAATGACCTCAAATCATGCATCAAACTGCACCAAAATATTACTCATAAGTATGACCCTCAGTTACCGTCAAAAATCAATCATCTCCAACCTATGTCAACATATGCGCCAAACATGACGCACCTCAAGTAAAAATCTAGCAAATTCTACGACAAAACTGGAACAAAACGCATGTTAATCACTTCTAAAGCTACCAAAATGCTACCCCTGATAGCCACAGATATTAGTACTAACAGTTAGCACCCGATTTAGGTCACTAGAGCATCACCAGGCCGACAGATGTCTTGAAGAAGCTCGAATAGTGGAAAAGTCACGCCTGAAAATTAGCATTTTGGACTCAAAAATCAATGTTATGACCCGATAAATAGCTTCAAACCCTATAATTCAGTAATATACATTAGTACCAAGCATAGACAGTACCATTTTAACCATTCAATACCGATAATATACGAACAGTGACGACTTATTCAGCCCAAAACTTCATAATTCAGAAATAGCCAGGTTCAGATTACAAAAATAGTCATGCGAAAAATGCTCAAATTGCGCCAAATTTTTGCATTCAGCGTTTTTTGAGCCACTGATGCGATCTGCCAATTTTGAGCCTGATTGGAGCAATTTAAAAATTGATTGACGCTGGGGCCCCCGAATTTTCGCATTTTTCGTTTTCTCAAACATGAATAAAGAAGTTGACCAAAAAGTGTTCCAAAACCTGAATTTATAGCATAGTTGTTCCCCACCAATGTCTACCGAGTGGGCCAAGCCAAAAAAATTGCCCAAAGTTCAACAAAAATTGAAAAATTCACATATATGTACCACTAGTCTTGATGCGGAAAAATGACCTACATTACGAAAAAATTACAAGTGAAAATTAGTACCAAATACTCTCCCAAACCAGTTCATATCGCACACAGCTGTTGCTAACAACCAGGACAAGTGTCTAGAACCCTTAGAATCAGTCTATAACCAGTATTTCACAAGTAAAGTAAAGTTAATGCTCAAAAATGAAAAAAGTCATTATATCACCATTCTTGCACTCTCACAAATATGTCATTATATAGCTACGCACTATCACAAAAACATTACCACATGCTCACCTGCATCACAGCTACTAGCCTTACCAGTAAAACCAAGCATAATTGTTGCAATCCAAAGATATCTCTGAAAAACTTGTCCATAACTAAAAGTACATTACATGATAATCAAAACAATTGCACTGAAACTAGTTCATTTCCATCGGCGCAACCTTCTCACTCAGCAAATTCAGGCACTAATTGTTAACACGCGCACCAAACAACGCAGAAAAACCATCGACAACTGGTCAATACTATCATTGACATTTACTTATTCTCAAAGTCTCACAAATTGTCCTTTATCCCCTACTTACGTCCTTATTCTCTCCCACAAAACAAGTTTGATATATACTAATTACTACCATATTACTAGCACCATGTGAAAAGTATATTAGTAGCACCAGTCGATATTACCTCTATTAACAAAAAGTTACACTGCATCCTCCCCGACAGATCCCTCCGCTTCCTTCTCTTCCCTTCTCCTCCTCCTTCGATTTGCCCACACTCCCAACAACCCAGATACTAATGATAACAATATGAAGAATACTAATATAATAATAATCCACCACTCAGTCCCACCATCACTCCCACTGTCAATAACTACACTATCTACTGCTCTCATATTACAATTGGGATGCACTACACGCTCTACACACTCATATCAAAAATATTGATAATTGTTGAGTAAAATGTTGAAATAATAGCCAAAAACTGAAGCCTACCAGACTCTTCTCAAATTCGTCAAAATAGAGCCAGATTTAGACCAGAAAAATAGTACCAAATAGCCGACTTATGAGCCCATATCCAATATTCAGTCTCTCTATTAGTTGTCAAAGGCTAATGAGCCCCTACAATCGCACAGAAATGCATAAATGTTGAAAAAAAAGAAAAAATCGAAATCTGCAGATCTTTGACCAAATTTAGTCCAAAATTTTAATGTGAAAAACTCAACACAATGACCTCAAATCATGCATCAAACTGCACCAAAATATTACTCATAAGTATGACCCTCAGTTACCGTCAAAAATCAATCATCTCCAACCTATGTCAACATATGCGCCAAACATGACGCACCTCAAGTAAAAATCTAGCAAATTCTACGACAAAACTGGAACAAAACGCATGTTAATCACTTCTAAAGCTACCAAAATGCTACCCCTGATAGCCACAGATATTAGTACTAACAGTTAGCACCCGATTTAGGTCACTAGAGCATCACCAGGCCGACAGATGTCTTGAAGAAGCTCGAATAGTGGAAAAGTCACGCCTGAAAATTAGCATTTTGGACTCAAAAATCAATGTTATGACCCGATAAATAGCTTCAAACCCTATAATTCAGTAATATACATTAGTACCAAGCATAGACAGTACCATTTTAACCATTCAATACCGATAATATACGAACAGTGACGACTTATTCAGCCCAAAACTTCATAATTCAGAAATAGCCAGGTTCAGATTACAAAAATAGTCATGCGAAAAATGCTCAAATTGCGCCAAATTCTTGCGCTGGAGCGTTTTTTGAGCCACTGATGCGATCTGCCAATTTTGAGCCTGATTGGAGCAATTTAAAAATTGATTGACGCTGGGGCCCCCGAATTTTCGCATTTTTCGTTTTCTCAAACATGAATAAAGAAGTTGACCAAAAAGTGTTCCAAAACCTGAATTTATAGCATAGTTGTTCCCCACCAATGTCTACCGAGTGGGCCAAGCCAAAAAAATTGCCCAAAGTTCAATAAAAATTGAAAAATTCACATATATGTACCACTAGTCCTGATGCGGAAAAATGACCTATATTACGAAAAAATTACATGTAGAAATTTGTACCAAATACTCTCCCAAACCAGTCCATATCACACACAGCTGTTGCTAACAACCAGGGCAAGTGTCTAGAACCCTTAGAATCAGTCTAAAACCAGTATTTCACAAGTAAAGTAAAGTTAATGCTCAAAAATGAAAAAAGTCATTACATCACCATGATAATAATATGAAGAATACAAATATAATAATAATCCACCACTCAGTCCCACCATCACTCCCACTGTCATTAACTACACTATCTACTGCTGTCATATTACAATTGGGATGCAAAAAATTAGACCATTGAACTGCGTTCCTGCCTACATACCTGGTCTCATTTGTACAACACCCAATAATAAGGGTTTAAACAGTAATATTAAAACATGGTGCAATATTGTAGGCAAAATAATCTGAAAAGCTCGAAAAAACATGTAAAGACTGCACAATTCGACCCCCCTAACCACTATCCCCATCATCATACATCCACCTTTCAACCCAATAACTACACGTCAACATGTTTAAACACCATATTCAATAGTAATATCAATAAACACACACATCACAACACATGACCTAAAAGTAGAGAACAGCTGAAACAAGTAATAATCACATAAACAAGAGCCAAAATGAGAAAACTAGACCTAGGAGCCTGAATCCAGCAGAAAAACAAACAAAAGGAACCACCATAACATGTTATAACAGCCATAGTTGGTCACAAAACCAAAATTTCACAAAATCGAGTTCCATTTGAATATTTGACCACTGAGGGAAACTTTCAGCCAAACATTCAGAGAATAAAACATATTGCTGTCCATGAACTGCACATATAGCACCACATGTTTTTGTTCATTTTATACTCGAGAGGCAGACAAATTGCCAAAGCTAGTGAAAGACAATGAAAAGGGAAACTGAAGAGCTCGTGCAAAAAGTGATGAAAATTGTTCTTCTTAGACATTTTTCCTTTTTCCCCGAACAGGACCTCAAGCGTCCAAATGCAGGAAAAAAAAGGAAAGAAGCTCCTGGTCTTTCTCAGAGTGAGCAGCCTGACCTAAAACATATCATTCAGCAAAGAGTGAAGTAACTACCATGCATCGATACAATGCAGTAATCCATAAAGGCTTCAAGGAACGCCAAAAGGCGGAAAAGTATTGCACGAGTAACATGCATCACTGTAGTTCCTACTCCCGACGACAGCATTACGAATGACAACCACCTGGACAAGGCAATTGACGACCAGAAGAGAAAAACTTCAGACTTCTCCGCAAGAGACATAAGTTTTGTTCATAGGGAGAGCAATCTTCAAGTTTTCCTTCAACTCTTTAACTGTCCAACTAAAAGCGCATCTTCAATCTGAAAAAGACAAACTTGATACAGAAGACGAACAAAAAACGACCACAGAAGACGAACAGGACAAAAGCGCTTCAACCCGAGAGGAAAGTATACTTTGAGCTCTTGAAAGTCTTAAATAGTTCAACAAGTATTAATCTTTTAACCGATTAAGTGTCCCTTCACTCATTAAGTTCTAACCATTAGTGCTTTAAGTAATCAAACCAGTGCTTCAACCCCAGAAATTGACCAGTGCTTTAGCCTACTCATTCAACCAGAACATATGTGATACCTTATTCAACATTTAGAGCCTTTATTCAGCAAAATAACCATGATTAATCTCAGTGCTAATCTTAACGCGTTCTCTGAACCCTAAATTCAACTTATGTTCTCACGCTTTCCTCAGCCCTAGCGCATTCTCAACTCAAAGCCTTTAATCTTCCTTCAAAGCCAAACAAAATCTTCCTAAAAAAATGTTCCTTCAAAGCCTTTAATCTTGTCTTAACGCTCTTTATTTTAATCTTTATCTCAATTTGTCTTAACTTAAACTTTATTTCTGTTACATTCTTTAAATGTCTTTAACTTTAATGCGTTCGTTCAAAACTTTTTTCTAAGAAAACATAAATTGGTGGCTCCAACAAAAACATATGTATATCCTCATAGTCGTGCAGATTATATGTTTTATAGAAAATTTGTAAAACCCCAGTTCCTTCTCAAAATTTTCATGGAAAATTTTCATAAAGTCCGGTAGCGTCACGCCCCTATTTCGTCCCTCATAGTTACGTGATGATCTTTTTTAAAATATCCATAAATAATTGCTATAATATTCATTTAATTTCAAGGCCACATATAGCTAGTTTTTCCATCTAGGCCAGTAACCCCTAATTTGTTTATGTTTATTAAAAACAACCGCAGATTGACAGTTTATTGATAAATATATCAAGTGCCTAAAAGCCTCAATATTTACTTTTTTGAGTTTCTTGAAGATAAATTCGCATAATTAGTAAATAACTTCATGAGAGATTATGTACTTGGTGAAGTAATTATTCTGATAAAAATAGGTGCTAATACGGAACTTGTATATGTACTTAACAAACATCAAGAGACGTACAAAAGCCAAAAATTGCCCAACTTATAGATCAGTAAATATTTGCGAAGGACCAATACAACTCAAGGTACAGCCCTGCTGAACTTACGATCACCAGAACACCGGAGAACCAAATGACAATCAGTTGATTAACATTTTTGAAAACTTGATATAACCTGAGAACTTCTTGCTAATAATTATTGATTATTTCTTTGCTGTAATAATTAAAGATTGCACTGGAAAAATCTCTATAAATTACTAAATTAAATCAGGCTACCTTAGAACTCAACCACAAACGATTAAAACTCTGGAATACAAGGCAAACTAGTGGATATATCGCACATCCGAACTGCTCAATAAAAGGCTATCACTAGCTAAATTATTCAAAATATATCTGCCAAAAATCGCACCGTGAAACATCTAAATAAGTCCTTGTAAAATGCTGATTATTCAAGTTAATTACCTCCAATATTAACCTCAGAAAACACCATGAGGAACACGCTAAAAATCAGTTCGTAACAATAACAAAAATTTTTTATCAGAAATCGGCTTCTGTGACACAACTTTCTTATAATTTAACAAAATGGCATCTCTCCTTAAAAAATAATCTGAGTTACTGGCTAGAATAAAAAATTGAAAGTGCTTTTTAGAAAGTTGAAAGTGCATTAAAACCTGTAATTGAAATAAATGCTCCTCAGGATTTGCTCCCACTAGAAAACCTATATGGCTAATTGCACCACTTAAAAAACTGGTTTTCAAAACAATTCAGTTGCACAAGTGACAGAAAGAACACCGGAAATGTAGAGACATTTAAAACACTACTTACTAAAGAAGAAAACAACAAAAGCAAAAACGGAAGGATATGCGCACAATTTTTTAAAATACATGGGAGACTCAAAATATCTGTATAAACTTTTCAATGCAAACAAAGGCGTTACTTCCAAAAACAGTACTATCATATCCCTAACGAAAAACAGAAGAACAATAAAAAATAATTAAGCTATCGCAATCGAGTTGACATTTTTTTAAGTATAGGGCGAAATCTGAAATAATAGATTCTTAGAAATTTCTGTTAGTCCACAAGTTTAAAACTTGCAGGGTATGTAGCTTTATCACAAAAATTCCAAAGAAATCAAACAAATAATTGAGCATCTAAGCAAAAAAAACCCATGAATCGATGATATTAGCACCATTTGTCTCAAGAAAGAGATCACCATCTCGCAAACTTCTTGTTCATCCTGTAAACAAGTTTCTAGAAGACGGCCAATGCCAAAAAACTTTAAGAGAGTAAGAACAGTTCGTCTACATAGAGCTGGACCTAACCACGACTTGAACAAGTACCGACCAATATTTCTACTCATTGTGAAGAAAAATGTTTGAATGCGTCAGTTATAATCGAATTTATACATATCTCGAAACATTCGATAAACTTCGAAAGCATCAACTTTCAAGGAACTTTTTTTTTCCTTGACTAGGAAAAAAACCTTCAATACGCTAGAACACAATTTTCTGTTGAAAAAAGCCTGAGTATTACGGGATAAAAGACGTTTGCTTGAAGCGGATCAGAGATTACAGATATAAAAGACAGCAACGTGTTTCGGTCACTAATTGTAACTTTCAATGGCATAAATTAGACTGAGGAGTTCCACAAGGCTCAATTCGTGGCCCATTATTTTACTCAATATACATAAATGATCTTCTAGACGTGTCATGTCTGCAGAACTTTTATGTTTGCAGATGACACAAGCACAATAGCGGGCAATATTCGGAATCACTAGAAAACTGGCTCAAAGCCAACAAGCTAACCCTTAACTCTATCAAAAAAATCGAACAAATATTAAAATAGTTAACAGTACCTCTGTTATAGTTCTTCTGTTTTTAAACTAAATATCCTGGCTGTTCGTTGGATTAAAAATAAATTGACAACGCATATTGATGACCACCCTTGAACATCAGGTACTATCGCAGACAAGGTACACCAAAAAAGAAACTCATCTTTTTGAGAAATGTAAGATCTCCACTGCCCGTGATTAGCATGTATAGAACGTTTAAAATCTGTTACAAGACCAGGAAAAAATGCATACAGACACATATCTCAATGATATGGTTTCCTACGAATCTCGATCAACCAAAATGACCAGATCAATGAAAATTGTCGTTTTATCTCTTGATGGAGAGCAATACTCTAAGGCCAAAATTTGATCAACTCCAACTTTTGGTTTTTAATTTGGTGCACAAGATTAGCGATATCTACAATTTATCGAAATTTCAATTATCTAAAACATTATTCACCTAATTGAATCCGCCAGTTCATTTTTCAATTTTTTAAATTTCATAAAAGACATCGCACGATGAATTAGCATATTCTGACTAGGGTTCTGTAAAGGGATTAAAAAATTTGTCAAAGATTCAAAACTCCGTTAACTTGTTGAGAATTTACTTTATGGTTTTCCCAAAACAAAACATTTTCGATTTTTCACTTCTTTCAAGAAATTGAAGAGCCCTGGAAAATAGCAGCGCTCAGAGATCCATTTAGGGCCGTTATATCTCCTCGCTCAGTGGGTCCTAATTTTGTCTCCAGCCCAAAGAAGACTTCAAGCTTTCTGAGATTTAGCACTAAAAGTTTTTTGTGTCATCTATGATACACTCTTATGATGCTATACTTAGGTGAATTAACTGTTTTACTCTCATACAAGTATATATATATATATATATATATATATATATATATATATATATATACAGACACAGACAGATACAAACGCACACACACATACACACACACACGCGCACGCACTCACGCACACACACACACACACACACGCGCACCCACATACACACACTCACGCGCACACACACACACGCTCGCACGCACACACACACACACACACACACACACACGCACACACACACAAACACACATATACACACAAAGACGCAGACACACACACGCACATACACACACACGCACACAAACACACACACACACACGCACACAAACACACACACACTCACACAGATACACGCACACACACACACACAGACACCCACACACACACACAGGCACGCACACACACACAAACACACACACACACACAGGCACACACACACACAAACACAAACACAAGTTTTCCTCCAACTCTTTAACTGTCCAACTAAAAGCGCATCTTCAATTTGAAACAGACAAACTTAATACAGAAGACGAACAAACTACCACAGAAGACGAACAGGAAAACAGCGCTTTAACCCGAGAGGAAAGTATACTTTGAGCTCTTGAAAGTCTTAAATAGTTCAACAAGTATTAATCTTTTAACCGATTAAGTGTCCCTTCACTCATTAAGTTCTAACCACTAGTGCTTTAAGTAATCAAACCAGTGCTTCAACCCCAGAAATTAACCAGTGCTTTAGCCCATTCATTCAACCAGTACATATGTGATACCTTATTCAACATTTAGAGCCTTTATTCAGCAAAATAACCATGATTAATCTCAGTGCTTATCTTAACGCGTTCTGTCAACCCTAAATTTAACTTTTGTTCTCACTCTTTCTTCAGCACTAGCGCATTCTCAACTATCAAGTGTTACTTCAAAGCCTTTAATCTTGTCTTAACCCTCTGTATTTTAATCTTTATCTCAATTTTTCTTAACTTAAACTTTATTTCTGTTACATTCTTTAAATGTCTTTAACTTTAATGCTTTCGTTCAAAACTTTTTTCTAAGAAAACAAAAATTGGGTGGCTCCAACAAAAACATGTATATTCTCATACTCGTGCAGATTATATGTTTTATAGAAAATTTGTAAAACCCCAGTTCCTTCTCAAAATTTTCATGGAAAATTTTCATAAAGTCCGGTAGTGTCACGCCCCTATTTCGTCCCTCATAGTTACGTGATGATATTCTTTGAAATATCCATAAAAAATTGCTATAATATTCATTTAATTTCAAGGCCATATATAGCTAGTATTTCCATCTAGGCCTGTAACCCCTAATTTGTTTATGTTCATTAAAAAGAACCGCAGATTGACAGTTTATTGATAAATATATCAAGTGCCTAAAAGCCTCAATATTTACTTTTTTGAGTTTCTTGAAGATAAATTCACATAATTAGTAAGTAACTTCATGAGAGATTATGTACTTGGTGAAGTAATTATTCTGATAAAAAAGGTGCTAATACGGAACTTGTATATGTACTTAACAAACATCAAGAGACGTACAAAAGCCAGAAATTGCCCAACTTATAGATCAGTAAATATTTGCGAAGGACCAATACAACTCAAGGTACAGCCCTGCGGAACTTACGATCACCAGAACACCGGAGAACCAGCCTGACAATCAGTTGGTTAACATTTTTGAAAACTTGATATAACCTGAGAACTTCATGCTAATAATTATTGATTAATTCTTTGCTGTAATAATTAAAGACTGAACTGG